>NC_056745.1:996169795-996199795 GCF_019279795.1 Protopterus annectens | reverse complement strand
GTAAAACGGTGTAAGACAATAGAACAGCTTTGTAAACATTTTATTGAATAAAAGGGAGCAGTGCATCATGCTACTAAATATACCTATCTCAGTTATGTTTCTGCATTTTTAACATCTTATTCAAATCTACCTACATTGCAAACTTTTGTAGAATAGCAACTCTTAAATGGACATATCTATCATTCCAACAGGCTGGAAAAATGTTGTGCTGCTGGAATTTGGGGTTTCTTTTTAATTTACATGTTTGCTTTGCTCCTCTGATTTAGCATATAAATGTATGTTTTACCAAAAATACACGGTATAGGACAAATCACATTTTCTGTACAGCATTGATACTGTTTCATACTTCTGTTTGTAACAATAATTATACAAAATAATTTTAAAATGTGCGTGCTGATGGAACAAAGCAGTCAGCTTGTTGATTATAAATCTACTATTACTCATGCAAATGAGTTATGCTTCAAATGAATATCACAGTGGCTATGAGCTACGCAACTGGCCGCAGTCAATAGGAGCAGTTTTTCTGTGTGTCAAATTATTCTTCATCTTTTTAACTGCTATTGTTGTATTAATCTCAACAACTTACACTTGGAATTTATAACAGAGAAAAGGAGCAGTTGTGACTTCTGCCTGTTCAGAAGCTATGTTAAAATTAAGTATCACTGTGGCTACCAGCTAATAAACTATCATGAGTAATGTTTTCCAGAAATATCAATTTTCCTGTTTAACTGCTGTTATGCTTCAAAGATATTGCACACAGTAACAGCATCTAAACAGGTAAATCAAACAGGAAAAAAAGAAGCACAAGCTATTCTGTATTGAACAAGCATCAGCACATGTATGGTGGATGAATGTATGTACAGTACAACTGTCAGATGATCCCCCAGTGCATAGACAATGAAATTATTTAGAAAAGTTAAGATTTGTATTTACAAGTAATGTCGGTGTAAAGTAGAAATAATGCACGACTCTTTGTGGGTAGTCCTGAATTTACTGACAGCTGGCTTATTTTGCTAACTTAGGCTTTAATTTTATGATCAAATCATGACATCCTTTGGTAAATCCAGCATTATCCACAACCAGTCATGAATTATTGCTAAAACCTGCACATACTGTAATGCCATTGGGGGGGGGGGGGGGGGGCAGTGATGGCTCCTTAC
Source organism: Protopterus annectens (assembly GCF_019279795.1). NCBI lineage: Eukaryota > Metazoa > Chordata > Ceratodontiformes > Protopteridae > Protopterus > Protopterus annectens. Next base: position 996,198,635 of record NC_056745.1, on the reverse strand, counting down.
TTCCTTTTCTGGATTAAAAGAAAAATATTCTCCTGTGGTCTAATAAAATCAGCATGCAGCAAAATCTTATTAATCTATGACCATTAGAAAAAAAAGAAAGAAGATATTTGGAAGTACAAATCAGAAGCTCTTTCATGAGTATATACCAGTATTAGCTTACAGTACACAGTTTGGCAGAACAAGCATTGTACTCAGTAACAAAGTATAACTTTTTATTCTTCTGTACCAAAGTAATTCCAAAGTAGTTTTTGCTACACCCATACAACAAATGATGCCTAATATCAGCACAGGCTTACCAACAAGCATTTTGAATATCTATCTTATTATACATTCTTTTATAAAACAGCATAATAAGCCCCATTGTTGTCTCAAGAAAGTCATCTAGTTATGACAGAACACATAAAATTTCCTCAGAAGTTAATGAGGGAATAAATGCAGTGGGACGGCAGCTGGAATAAAAATTCCTGCTGATACTCACTTCTGTATTTTATATAATTGAATAACTACTGATTTTCCTAGTCCTTCTTGTAAAGTCAAGATCAAGATAATGAATTCATACATTATCTATATTGTGACTAAAATTAAGACAGGCCAAAGAAGATATCAAATTATTTACTGTGACCTTTGTATGGAAATGTTATTTATTTATTTATTTATTTATTTTTATTTTACATTTGTTTACCGGCTATAACAAAACATCTACATAATGTATATAAAGTATTATATTATTTGTGAAATAATCATTTGCTATAAGATATTCCAGTTCAAATTAAGCCATATAGTGTTTTGCATAAGATGGGATGAAATTCGTCAATGGCTATTTCTTTCTTTCAGTGATAGTAATGGCGCCCAAAAACAACATGTTGTTATGGAGACAGATCCATGCAAGTTCACAAATGAACTATCTAGCTGGACTTGAGAGCCCAGATAATAATTCTATTCCATGAGATTCTATTTTTGAGCATGTGAGATACTAAAGTGATTCATCATCTATTTTCACTCAACATGACTTTTATGCGTGTAATAAATCAGTTAACTCATGAATATATATGGGTCAAGACTGGCAGACTGCCCCATTAGGAAATTGTTAAAAATAATTCTTATATTTTCAGAAATATTAGAGTAATTAATAATAGGCCTCCCAAAACAGTTAAGATGTGTCCTTATGGAGTTTGGTAAACAAAATTAAATATATATTATGTATTCCTGTTCTGAAAAGTATTTGCAGATTTCATTGCTGAAATACTATAAATGGACTCCTTTTTTCAACCAAACATTTTAGAATTATGTTTTAACATTGAAATATTCATTTTGAATATATGAATATGTATTACAGCTGCTCAGATATTACATGTACTGTTTAATTTCCTGTCTACTGTATATACCACTACACCACCACCATTACTGATAGGCTAAATAATTGACTGCCTATTCTGCAGAATCTTTACAGAATAAGAGCCATCTCTAATGAGAGTGTAAGAAATCATATTTCTAATACTACAACAACATCTGCATACATTAAACAAATCACAGACAGCTACCCAGACAGCTACAAAAACATATTATCTTGTTTGCTCGTTTCCCGCATTTCCTAACTAGTATAGTCCAGATCCCAGGCTTTGCTGGTTTCACGACTTTATTTTCTGTGTTCAGAGCTATCCAGACCTTGCTGTGGTAGAGGGAAGTCCTACTGTTTACCAGTGGGAGTGGTGAGCATTGTAATGTCTATCTAATACTGGAGGAATGGTTTCCAGCTCTTCAATTGTAATTTTATTAGCCATTTTGGGCTGATTTCTACCTCTTTCAACTTTCTAGCTTAAAATCATGTATTTGCACATTTTTCGCATCGTGCAGCACCACGGGGCTACGATTAAACTATTCCAGATGCCAGAAAGTCTGATCTTCAAACTGTCCCTTAGAACTAGCTGGTTTCTCAGTAGTAACACTAAAATTTGAACCCCTGTGACTATTACTTGCTCTAGAACCTGCTGAAAAGTACTAGAAAGCCTTAAACTGATACAAGCACTCAACTCTCCTTGTTAATTAGGAGAAATTAATCGTAGGCACTAAACAGACGATAATTGCAAAGTACCTTGCAAAGGTAAAGGAAAACAGCTCTTGTACTTTATAAAAAAAGCACCTAAACAGGCATGTCCAAGGGTCAGCTTTCAGTGATTTCTCTTGTCCACCTGGTGAATCTGGGCATACTGGGACAATGCAGCAACTGCCTCATGTACACAGACAACCCTCTCCTCCTAGCACTCAACACTACAACCTGCGAGAGATGCACTTACATAGCCAAACTGGAAGCAAAGCTCTCTCCAGCCAAGATTTTGCTAGACAGTCAAGAGGAGAAGGTTAACACCTGCACTACACCTCAAGCAGCACATAGCCCTTAAAAACCCACACCATCAACACCCACATGTAGCAACACTAAACCCACATATGCAGAGGCCCTTAACATTAACCTGCCCAAGCAACAAGGACCGCTGAAGCTTAAACACAAACACCAGTCACAACCAAAGTGACACATAGCTCACAACACCAGTGTGCCACATAACAACAGCCCCTAAGGCAAGACAATGTACCCAACATTTTAGTCATAGGTGACTCTATAGTCAGGCACACTGATGTCCCACTCACCAGGCTGAACAAGGAGAAAATTACAGTCAGCTGCCTGTCAGGTGCCAGGATCCACCACATAACGCATGCACTCAAGTCACTCCACAACAAGTACAAATACGACTCTGTCATTGTCCATGTTGGAGTGAATGACTTGAGATGTACCTCCCTGGACTACTTGAAAAGAGATATGGAAGAGCTCTCAGATCCTGTGGCCCAGGTAGATATGAACCTAGCTCTGAGTAGCATCCTGCCTTCGCCCAGAATGATATTACAGTATAAGGAAAAAAGGATTGACTTCAACAATTGGTTAAGCTTCTGGTGTCATTCAAAGGGGATACTGTTTCTGTCTGCCTGGGATAACATGATCGACAAACCACGATGCTTTGCCAGAGATGGTCTGCACCTGTCACCCGTGGGATTCAGGCTACTGGCTAAAGCTCTAGCCACCCCTATAGTGCCTTTTTTAGGCAAGGTTCAAAGGACAAAACCACCACCGTAATAGATATAAGCATGCAAAATCTGAAGGTAATGCTACTCAGTGCTAGAAGTCTAAACCTCAAAAAGCACTCTCTTGAGATACTCCTGAAATGGAGAACATCGATATCTGTGCAGTAACTGAGACCTGATTCAAGGCTCCAGAGAGCAGCCCTGCAATACCAGGCTACAACTCTTACCTCACTTTTCGGCCAGCAAACCAAGCCCGAAACACTAAAGGTGGAGGAGTGTCCATATTCACCAAGGATATTCACACCTCCAGGCTAGTTGCCCAACACAATGCATCTGAAATTCTCTGGGTGCAACTAACACTAGGTAAGACTGCAATCCAAACTGCAGCTTGCTACAGATCCCCCACCATGCCCCAAGATTCTCACTACACCTTTCCAAACATACTGGAAAATATTAAGATACAACCAAACATCCTAATACTGGGTGATTTCAACTACCCTGCCATTAACTGGGAAAACTACTCAGGTACCAACACCTTTTCCCAACGGTTCTTGGAATTCATAAATTCCAATGCCCTGGATCAACTAATCCATTGTCACACCAGGGGCTCCAATATCCTAGACCTGATCATTATCAACATGGGAGACAGATGCTCCACACCACTGGTCACCTCCTCATTGGTCAGGTCTGACCATAAGCAAATCACCTTTGACATCCACATCCCACCAACACCCCCCAGTAAGGAAACCTCCATAAAAAACTTCTCCAAAGCCAACTTCATGCTACTCAAGTCAGAAGTGACAAACTTCATGACACCCATGCAGACAGGAACTGAAAGTTCAACTGCTGAATCCTAAACTAAGGAACTGTACGAGCACATCCACTCGTACATGAATCGTGCCATCTCAAATAGAACCAAGAAGCTCTCCTCCAAAAAAAGGAAGCCAATCTGGTGGTCCCCTGCCATAAACAAACTATACAACAGAAGGAAGATACTGTTGCAGAAAGGAGGAAAATCCCAGGATGCAAAAAACTCCCTTACCAGCCTCAGTAAGAAGCTGAGTTCCCTCATAAAATCCTCCAAAGCTAGTTACGAAAATAAAATGGGCAAAGATTCCAAAGACAACCACAAGGCATTCTATAGTTATGTCAAGAATCTAAATGGCAATGCTTAGGTCTGCTCTGAGCTACAACAGAATGGCATTAAATATACTGATCCCAAGGATATTGCCAATATCCTGGCAGATCGATTTAGTGCCAACTTCACCCCCCTATCACCCCCTAAAGGGCCCATCTCAATACCAAAAGATTGCCAAATCTGGTAATCATGGCCACTCAGGTAGAAACCGCACTCTCCAAAGCTAAGAATACAGCATCCATGGGACCAGATGACATCTTGGGCTGTGTACTACATGAACTACAAAATGAAATGGCACCTCACCTAAATGTCATGTTTAATCATAGACTCACCTCAGGCTTCATGCCAACTGAGTGGCACACAGCTACAGTTATCCCACTCCACAAGGGGGCGATCCAACTTGGATTCTGGGAACTACTGTCCCATCAGTCTGACAAGCCTGATTTGCAAGGGCATGGAACGCATTATCATGGAACTTATAAACAAAGACATTGGCAGCCTTCAAACACTGAACCCTACCCAGTTTGGGTTCGTGAAGGGTCGATCTTGTCTCCTGAACCTGATTGACTTCTTTGAATCAGTCTCCAGAGCCGTGGATGAGGGTAAGGCAGTCCACACAGCCTATCTGGATCTTGCCAAGGCCTTCAACACCATTCCCCACTCTGGAATCAGATAAAATTACTAAGCTGGGCATAAATCCCTACATCGCTCGATAGGTTGCCAACTGGTTTACTGACAAAACCCAGACTGTAAAAGTAGCTGACTCAATCCAGCTCCAGACAAGTGACAAGTGGAGTACCTCAAGGTTCATTCCTGGGACCGCTCTTGTTTGGCATCTACTTCTCTGAAGTACAGACCAACACTAAGGGACTCTGGCTAACAAAGTTTGCAGATGACTGCAAACTTGGAGCCATTACTGAATCTTCAAATGATGTGGATATTCTATGAAAGGGCCTTACAGAAACAGATGCTTGGTGCTAGAGCCATGAGCTCAACCTTAATGCTAAGAAATGTATAGTCATCCCCTTTTGGAAAAAAACATGTACCCATGAATTACCACATAGGTGGCAGTACACTAAACACCGAAAGTGTGATGAGAGACGTAGGGACACAGGTGGACAGTGGTCTCACCTTTGATAACCACATCACCACAACAGTCAGGAAATCCTTCTATGTGGCACACCTCATCACTAAGGGATTTTCATTCAGAAAAAAGGAGGTCATTGTCCCACTGTACTCATCCCGCATTAGGCCCATTATAGAGTACAATACCTCGTTTGTTATGTACCTCACAAGACATCTGCAACAGCTGGAGAGGCCGCAGAAATACCTCACTAAAAGAATAACAGGCCTAAAGCATATGCCCTATGCTGACCATCTGAAAAAACTCTAGCTATACTCTGTGGCATATTGTCTACTCAGAGGTGATCTCTACTAAACATACAAGGCCATGTCAAACCCTGAGCTGTTTGACACGCTCCATGTAAAGAAATCACAATTCCCTCAGAGCCACATACTCCAGGGATCTAAACCTTGTCATCACAATGAACAAAACATGCTGGAGGGATAGGTTCCTGACCCAGAGACTCCCCATACTCTGGAATAGACTTCCCAAACATGTCAAGCAAAGTGCCTCCTTGGCCCTCTTCAAAAGGCACCTTGACAATTGGATGGGAGATAGGAAATTCACCCCGGAGATCATGTCAGTCACCCTGCTAGACAGGGGTCCAGGGAAATAAATATTCTGAGAAGAAATATCCAGGGAATTGTTATGGCTAGGCTTGTATAGGTCCTAGGGCCAATAGCCTAGTACCAACCTATGAACCTATGAACCCTGTAAAATCATTTATAAAGTCTTTAATAGTAGTATAAAAAGACTCTTTATGGAAATATTGTCAACATGGAAACATTAACAGCCAAAAATTAATTATTAAATTCAGGCACACATAAAAAAAAAAAAAAACTTCCCCTGTATCTGCATCTAAGGGCAGTATACATAGTCACTTGTGCAATTGCAAAAAGGCCATTCCAGATACATCCAAACAAGAGTAGCAAAGGTACGATTCACAGAAGCCATTTATGATAATGTGCAAGGCCTGAAAAAATTATAAGCAAATGAGAAATTTTGTAAAGTGTACTATGCCAATTAGGTTGTTTTGCAATTCATAGTCCAACATCCTTGCGATACCCACATCCAAGTATACACAAGCACTTCCCTGACACACAAATGAATTATTTTCCCCCAGCAAACACTTCATTAGTTTGTATTACGTATGTGCAAGCTCTAAAATAGTACCGCAAATTATTTTGTCCAGCTATTACTTCAGCAGTCTGACAATGTATGCACAAGCACTTCCCTGATATACAAATGAATTGTTTCCCCCAGTCACCCCTTCAGTAACATTTCCTACTATGCACAAGCACTAAAATGAAACATTCACACAAGTGACCCCTTCAGTAACATGCCCCAGTGTGCAAAAACCCCAAAATGTAACATTCACCCAAGTGATCCCTTTAATAACATGTCCCAGTATGCACAAGCACCAAAATGAAGCATTCACCCAAGTGACCCATTCAGTAATATGTCTAGGTATGTATAAGCGCTTTAATGAAATATTCACCCAAACAACCCTTTCACTAACACGTCCCAGTATGCACAAACACCAAAATGAAACATTCAACCAAGTGACCCCTTCAGTACAATGTCCAGGTATGCATGATCACCAAAATGAAACATTCAACAAAGCGACCCCTTTACTAACATGTCCCACTATGCACAAGCACCTAAATTAAAAATTCACCCAAGTGACCTCTTTAGTGATATGTCCAGGTATGCACAATCATTGAAAAGAAACATTCACTCCAGCAACCCCTTCAATAAAATGTCCAGGTATACACAAGCATCAGAATAGAACATTTACTCAAGTAACCCCTTCGATAAAATGTTCATGTAGTACAATCACTGAAATGAAACATTTCTTCTTGTGACCCCTTAAGTAAAATAGCACCAGCTCAGTTCCCGAAGCATCTCCATAGTCTGACTGAAACCTGCTGCTTTCTGGCATAACTTCAGGGCGGTTTACATATTTTGTATATCAAGTAGTTTATTATAGATTATGTCTATAAATCAGGCTCATGCACATATGTGTAAACTCTCTTAAGAGCATAGTAGCTGTCCCACTATTGCTTATGCATTAATCATGTTACGCATTTCCGATGGGGGGTGGCATGTTCCCTAAAATTCCTCCTCATTTCCATATCATCCTGATAGCCCGGGATTTGCATAAACTCATAGCACCATTCTTCATAGATCACTGCTAAAAAAAATGCAAAGCCCCGAACTATAAATACCACCCTAAATATAATATAGTAGCATCAGATACAGCATAATAATCTTTAGGACTTAAGCAATATTTAAAGTAATTTTTCAGTATTATTTTAAACAATTTAATTGTAATCTTCTGGTATTTAGAAAGGTGATACCTACAAATGCAAGTTATAAAGTAAGACATATTTTCTGCTTAAAAAGAGGGAAAAACAGATACAGTAACCACTTTCAAATTATTTACTTATGTGACTTTAATTTACTGTGAAAGTCTGACTGGTCCAAAAAGTGCCCATTTTCTATGGAGGTCCAGGGAGAAAATCTCTGTAATCACAATCTTTCAAAAATCAAGTACAGATATTTTAAATCACAAAGTATAGTGTTACACCACAAAACATCAAGTACAGATATTTTAAATCACAAAGTATCGTGTTACACCACAAAACATCAAGTACAGATATTTTAAGTAAAAAAAATATAGTTGTCATGAAAAAAGTCAATGAATCAAAATTACAGTCACTAACATTTGAATTACTATTAAGTAAATACAAAATGTCTGATGGACAAAAAAGCCCCTATGAACTGAGATGAACAGTGCTGTATCTGGCTGTCAGTCATTTGTTCTGCCCCCCCCCCAAAAAAAGTAATAATTGCTGTTACGTGTTCAGTTAAGGTGTTTTGTGGAGGTGGGATTAGAGGTATTATTTTCCTCAGTGGAATGCTTGGTAGTGACAGAAGTTGAACTGCTAAACTTGAAGTTATTTATTAAGCTATTCTGGGAGTCTGGATGCCTGCATAATATAATCCAAGTCCCAATGCAGGGTGCTTTTTTCAAAAGAAAAAGCTGTCTTCTCTTTATAATGATATAAATCTCATTTTTGTTTCTTTTTCTTGTATATTATTATTATTATTATTATCATTACTAATATTATTATTATGTTTTGAATGTATTCATACCTAAGATAGTTTGTCTTGTTAAGGGAACAAACTAGCCTGAAAGAAATTTCCTTATTTTTTTAAAGCAAACTACAATAAATTTTTTAGTAGGTACAATTTTATTCATTACAACTGGGCACCCATCTGAAAAGGATATCTGAACCATTTCATGCAATGAATCATTTTCAGAAAAAAAATAGTTTTTATCTTCAATGGGTAGAATGTTTTCAAAAGATCATCTTCCTTTCTGAGTTTGATTCTCCTTTTCACCCTAATATTTTCCACTGTGGTCCATGAAACTCAAAGGAGTTGCAGTGGGTTAATATATCTTCTTCTGCTTCTTCTTGCATTACCTTCTTTGATGTTTCGGGGTAGGGTTTTCATAGGTTGACTGCTTATCTATGACACATTCTCTCTGGTTGTCTACTTCATATCAAAGTTCACTGCCAAGTGTCTGAAGGTATGGTTATCTTCCAAGACCTCCCTACCACCTCCTATGAGTAGAGTGCCATACCCTGTGCATTGTGTCCTTAAAAGTGTGCATTTCATATTCAACTTCTAAAGCTCCATGTGAATGGGTTTTAAGTGCTTGTCTTTTATCCATAAGTAGCAACCTACTCAGCCTTGTGGAATGATTTATTTTGCAGTTTATATAATATAACTCCTTACAACAAGGTTATATTCAGCATTTCTTTTTTCCTTAGTATGAAAATAGTTGCACTCTGATTGGACAGGGATCACCTGCTAGTTTAGAAAACTTTGCAGCCAGGAAATGGTACACTGACTTGGGATAGAGCAGACTGAAGTAATTCTGTAGGAGATAAGGGGAGGCCAGAATTCAGAAAAGAAATGATTTATGGCTTCTTCACTCTATTAGATAAACCAAATATAAGCTCAGACATTAGGAAAGAGATGATGTTTTCTGCATTTTCAGATCATAGATTATAGATTAATACTGCCTTTTAGTTTTTCTTCAAACTGTTGTAGCTTTTGTTTATACTCTGTCACATCACCTTTAATTTCATCTGGCTACTGCATGGTAAGTACTTTAAAATATAATGACATGCAAAGAAACTCAGTATTGTCAGGCTGGAGGTTGGAGGATACTTCATCTGTGGCTGGCATCAAGATGACCTTTTTATATTAATCGTATGCACTGATTGTGTGTTAGGGCATGATGCTGCACACTATGGATTCATACTTTGTGCTTAATAGGATGAAATAGGATGTGTTATTAAATATGAGTATATAAATACTATTACAAGGAAAAAGTAGTACCATGTTCACATCTCTAATCCTTATAGATGTTCAAAATAAATTGTAATTTATAAATGTACTATGCGTGTATGTGTATCTCTTTTTTAATTTCTCCAAGTCTTTTGGCTATCTAATACCATGATGGGAGTGTCCGCCATTCCTAAGTCAAAGTATGATTAAAGGTCATGAAATTAGTATAGTTTCAATCTTTGATGTTACCCAGAAGTGCTCTTTGCAGCACCAGCAATGTGCCCAGTAATGACTCCTTCTGCAATTTTGGATGGTGTGACATATAAGACCCATTGCTCCTACTACTACTGGAACTGTCTGGGTATCTTTCTTTCACATTGCTCTCATTTCTGCCTGATAATCCTGATATGTTATGACTTTGTATCTCTCTGTATGCAAGACACTGTCGTCATTGGATGTGGTGATTTCAAAGATCAATGCTACTTTTGTCCTTTTTTCATGGACTACTATATCCTGTTTTCTAGCACCTATCTTTTGAGCTGTTGGTAAATGGTGATTCCATGTGATGTATACTTCATAATTTTCTATGATGCTTTGTGGCTGATGTTTCCTCTGTTTTTTTCAAACACTTCAGTACAATAATGTTTGCACAGTCCCCAGTACAACATTCTTGCCACATTATTATGCATTTCAGTATACAGTCCTTCTGCCATTAGTATGTCACAACCAGCAATGAGGTATGCAACTGTTTCAAATTCTCTTTTACAAAACCTACACTTGTCTCTTTCTGCCACATGTTCAATGGACTTTGCAAACCAATGTGTACATAGCCCACTTTCTTGGGCTGCCAATATTAAGCTTTCATCTCCTGGTTTGAATTCACCTCTCCTTAACCATTCCTGCATTTGATTCTGATCAACATGAGGTTCTTCCAGAAGTTTTCTATACTTGCAACTATATTTATGCATTTTCCACATTTCTTGCCTTCTCATCTGGTCCTTTACCTTATATTCTTTCTTTTGTTTCTTGGCACATTCAGTTGCTGCCTGATTTCTATCTACTTCTGCTTTGATTTCCATTTCTGCTTGACACCAATATGCTTTTGCTAGACTAAGTGAATAAGTCATCTTAGATTTATTCTCTTCATGTTTCAAAACTTTCACTACGTTTGGGTCCTGTGAGGTCAGCAGATTTGTGTGTAGTCCCACGATTGCAGATCTATACATGTAATCAATTTCAAGGAGGCCCATCTATCCTTCAAAATGGGGAATATATAATCTTGGTATGCACTGATTTTTATAAATCATTTGGTGAGCATGAATCATCCTTCTTATTTTCCAGTCCAGTCACTCCAAAACTGTAAGTTAGGACAGGAAGAGCAAATTGGTTTATAGCTTGAATTTTGTTCCTAGATGTCAATGCTGTTTTCAGGATTAATTTATGTCCTCTAAAGTATTCCTTACTAAGTTTTATTCACATTTTTTCATCTTTTGTTGTTGATCCTTTATCACTTCCCAAATATGTATACACTCCCTCTTGCTCAAGTTCTTTTATATTAAATTCTTGTCCCAAACTGATGTTTTCTTGGTGCTGCAGTTTTCCTGCTTTAAAGGTTGCTTTTGAACATTTATCAAGAACAAATGACATTCTTTTATCATCTGAAAAAGTTTTTACAATTTACAGTTGTGTTTTCAATTCCTCATCTGATGAGCTATTCAGTTTTAAATTATCGAAAAGGAGACGATGAGAAGTCTTTACAGTTTGTTGTTTTTTAGGAGCCAAATTATAGCAATGTCCTAAGCTGTTAAATAGACAGCTTAAAGGGTTTAGGGCAGGACAGAATAGCAGCGGTGACAGAGTCACCCTGGAATATCCTCCTCTGAATTTTTATCCCTAGGATAATAATTTGTCCTTTATCATGACTTAACAGCAAAGTGGTTTGCCACTGTCTTATGGTCACTGTAATGTAGTTGATCAGGACTTGCTGTACCTTATACATTTTAAACACTCTTTTATCCACAAATGTGGGATACTATCAAACACTTTTTTGTAGTCAAGCCATGCCATACTTAGATTCTTCCCCTTTTTACAGTTCTCCACTATGACTTTATTTAACAGAAAATGATCCTTTGTTCCATATAACTTTTTTTCAAAAAACATTTTTATTTTGTTTTCATTATAAACATACACAAATGTATATATAACAAATACAATAAAACAATAGCAAAACTATTTACAATATTTGCATTCATCCATGTTAAACAATCATTTTATCCATGAGAAGTTATCAGTATTTGTTCAAAAGGTTTTCCAGTTTTTGGCATGCTAATTTTTTATGAATAATGTTATGAGTTCTATAACAAATGGTTCTCAGTTCTTTTTTTTACAAACAACTTTTGCTAAATTAATAAATTCTTTAAACATCAAATCTTGTTTACTTTTCCAGTTCAAAGTAATAACTTTTCTGGCAATTGCAAGAATTGACAAGAGTAACTGAATCTGAGATTTAGGTATTACATTAGGTATAGGAACATTGAATAGGATTAGTGATTTAGAAATATTACAGTTATCAGACCATAAAGCCTTTACAAAATATCCAAAGTCTTTCCAATATTGAACAACATTTCTACATTCAATGAACATGTGAACCCAGTTGACCTCTAAGTAATTCAGCACATTTTCAACATTTACTTTCACTAATTTGAGTATAAGATTTATTTTATGTGGAGTACAGAAACTCCTATTCATAGGTTTCCTTTTATACAATCTCTAATATAATGAAGAAGAGGTACCATGCGTAGATTTCAATAACAGTTTTTGGCTTCATCAGATATTTGTTCTCTTACATAGTAATTCCAAAAATCTGAATCAAAATTTAGAGTGTCTTCTCTTAGTATCTTATAGATATGTGAGATACTTAATTTTTAATCATCTGTCTTTTCAAGATACCTAATAAGAAGCTGGATCAAACTAGATATAGATTCAGACTCTAGGTTGATTGACGCTCTTGTTTTCTATAAACTGCCACAATGAGTGTATAAATAACCAACTGTCTTGATTATTATCAAAACTACATAGAAGAGAGTTTAGTGGTTTAATACTTCTATTTTCAATAAACTGATGCCAGATTATCAAGTTATTTTCCTTTAATTTTTGCATTGCATTGATGCTGAAAAAATCTAGGCAATCAAGGGAGTATGCTATAGGGAATATAAGAAATAGGAATAATTGTTTAATGTTGTAATTACAATCAATTACATTTTTAAAGTTACTAAATATTTGATTAATGCCATAAGAAAAATGATCAACCATCTTATTAAATAAACAAAATTCATGTAAAAGCCAATAAACTCTACTTATTCTGTATGGTTCCTTAAATTGATTTTCTATAATTCTGACATCAGTTATATGAATCTCATGTATTATTTTCTAGCCAGATATATAGGTAGGTGAAAGCCAATGTAATAGCACATTAATTATAACTGATTTGGAATAAAGATCTAAGAGAGGGAATACATTACTGTTCCAAGCTCTAATGTGCCATTTAAATGCAATCCTAGGTTTTAAGGGTAACCATAAAAATTTAAGTAGCATGGAATCTCATATTTTTAATACGTTTTTAGGGGGGTAGTATCAATGACTGTATATAAAACAAAATTTTAGGTAAAATTATCATTTTAATTAAAGAGAGCCTATCCTCCATTGTGAAGAGCATTTGATTCCATTTTTTGATTAGTTCACTAATGGTGGTTATTAAATTATTGTAGTTTAGTTTAACAGAATCTTTCCATGTACTCTTTATACTGAAACACAAATATTCTAATACATAATTCTCCCAATTAAACAGGCTAGTCTCTCTTAGGTTTTTGTTGATCTTTTTGTTAATTAGTAATATTTTGTATTTATTACGATTAAATTTAAGCCCTGAAATTCTTTCAAATTTGCTTAAGGTATTTCTAACATCATGCAAAGAACCATCTATATCACCTAACGTTAAGAACATATCATCAGCAAATAACTGTATCTTAGAAGAATAGTCCTTATTAACTTGAAAGCCTTTTATATTTTGCTTGTTTCTGATATATGGAGCAAAAGGTTCCACTGAAAGAGCAAACAATAATAGTGACAAAGAACAATCTTGTCTAGTTTCCATGAGGATTTCTAGTGGTGAGGATAGACATGGTCTGATATTCACATAAGCTTGTGCCCCACTATAAATTTTCATTAATAAGTTGACATTATCTGAGGAGAATTCAAATCCAATCAGAATTCTTTGTAGATAACACCAACAAATCGAATCAAAAGCCTTTTCTATGTCTAAGCTGATAATAATTAGTTTTTTTTTTTGTATTTGCATGCTATGTCTATTAATGATAGTCATTTAATAATGCTATCTTGCACTTTTCTATGAAGAATGAACCCTGTCTGATCATTACGTGTTAGATTAGGTGACATTCTCTTTATCCTATTAGCTAATATTGTCATGATGAAAATTTTATAATCAGTGTTTAGCAATGAAATTGGCCTATATGGGTCCTTACCTTGTTTTAAAATGGTGGAGATATTTAAATATTTCCATGGTGGGGATGTTATACATTTTTGCTTAACCATAGTAAAGGCACTCATCATTTTCTTTATTATATATTCAGGAAAAATCTTATATAGTTCAATTATTCCATCCAGTCCTGGAGCTTTATTATCTTTTATTTTTTTTATTTGCTCTTTCACTTCTGTTAATGATATTCATTTATTTTGTTGTATTGACACCTTAGTAGTTATATTTTCTTGAATAAATGTATTTATTACATTATCTGTCTCCAAAAGTGGTATGTTATTATTTATATCTTTATAGTAGTTTTTGAACACTTCTAATGTGCCTATTAAGTTAGATGTACTCTTAACTGAACCATCACTTTTAAATTTAATCTCATTATTAAGATTTTGATTGTTTATTTTTTTGGATCTTACCACTATTTTGTGTAGATATTTAGGATTTACGGTATAAGATTGCAATTTCAATTTTTCCAGGTTTATGGCTACCTTATGATTCAGAACTTCTAAGTATATTTATTTTAACTTAGTAATTTTGTTATGTGCTACTTTGTTATTTGGTTTTGCATCCATTTTTATCTTGTCTATGTTTCTTTGTAAGTCTAAAAGTTCTTTGTCTCACTCTCTCCTTTTTTTAAGGTACCAAGATTTTATTCTACCATATATATATATATAAACTTTAAAGGTTTCCCACAGTATAGTATCAGTCACTTCACCATTATCATTTTTTCCATAAACATGTCTATTTCTTTCGTTATCCATTCCCTAAAGTCTTTTAACTTAGTTATGTAAGCAGGAATTTTCTGTAGAAATATTAAATCATCTGTATGGATAGTTAATGTAAAGTTTAAAGCATTATGGTCTGAGAGTGGACAAGTCATAGATACATCACTTATTTTTGACTATATATTATTTGATACAAAGACCTTATCAATGTTTGTTTGTGTACCAAACCAATATGAATAGTGAGCATAGAATAAGGAATAATGCTCTCTTAGACCATGTATATATTTAAGGTTTATCTGGTTTGTAAAGTCATTTAACTTCTTGGCTTGAGATGATAGTTTTATTTTACCATTTTTAGAAGTACCATTGCCTGATAATAGGCAGTTAAAATTACCTGTTGCTATAATTTCCCCTTTTTTGCATTTAAAGTAATCAGGTCCCGATATCTGTCAACATATTTAGTACTCAGTCATGGTATCCAGTATGTAGTAATCAAAGTATAATACTTCCTATTGATTTCCAAAATATCCATGCTTAGTATCCCAGCTTTATCTGAAATTGTATCTATAAATCTTGGCATAGTATAAGTATTTTCCATAAAATAAGACTGACCCTTCTCTTAGTCTTAAAACATGAATCAGTCAGAATGGTATAGCCATTAAATGAGTATTTCTGTAGGTCTTTTTTTAATAGATGGGTTTCCTGTAAAAAGATGATCTGGGCTTTATGCATTTTGATATATTTAAGTAAACCAGCTATTTTGACATTATTGTGCAAACCATTAATATTTAATGATAAACATTTATAAGCCATTGACTATAATGTGTATGTTGTTACTGAAAGACCTTTCTTCTGTGTTGACTTGAAATCTACTGAAAACTTACTTATCATGGATGTATAACTTATATTAGCCACTACTTTCAAAAACCCAAAACTATTTACAGACACATACATGAAACATAAAGTTTCTGGTTTAGTTAAAAACTTAACAAAACCATCCATCCACCAACTCTCCAACACCAAAAGACACAAATTATCCATCTCTGCTTAGAATATAGTATAAAAACAAAAAAGAAAAGCATTATGAAAGCAATTACAGATATCTGAGTCCATGAAATATACATTAAAATGAGAGTGTTAAATATAACTGAAGCTATATGAATATGTCACATATAATAATAGCACCTCTAATAAGTAAATATGTCAGAAATACACATCAGATCAAAGTATGTATAAACATTAGAAGCTGAAGGTTAAGAAGATTGTCAATATTTCCAAGACTTTTCAAGAAACATCAGATGTCTTAACCATTTTGTCAGTCATCTATCTAACATTTTTCATGTAAGGATCTGTTGAATATATATATATATATATATATATATATATATATATATATATATATATATATATATATATATATAACAGTTATTACAAAAAAGCCTCACAGCCGTCTGTTTAGTTACCAAAGGTTTAGTTATGTAACATGTCCGATGTTAATTTGCATAATGAGTTTTCTAATGCAGCTCCTAGTTCATTTGAATCATTTAGTTACCAAGTCATTCAATCTGCAGAATGTATGCATCTATAAAAGAACATAGGTATTTTCAAAGGAGTTAAACACTTTTATCAGAACTAATTATTTACCATTTAAAGTATCTAAGTGAAGGATAACAGAATTTTAAGAGAATAGAATTATAAATACAGCCATTTAACAAGTTCAAAAGGTCAAGTGATGTTACCACTGTTGTTTCCTCAAGATGCAGCTTTATGAACTTGTTAAAAAGTATCTAAATAGGCTCATGCACAGCAGAGGTTGTCTCTAGTGAGGAAAAAAGCATTTTTGGCAAGAAATCAAATATTGAAGCTTTTAGAGTTTATAGAAAGGAAAAAAAAGAAACTCAAACTGCCTTGTCAGTGCATTTCATGAATCTCCACAATGTGAACAGTCAACCAGACCATCAGTTTCCTCACAAAACATCAACATAATGAAAAAATTAACCCTTTCATATAAAAATAGCTATTTAGAAGTAACAACAGCTGCCTCAAATCAGAAATCATTTTATAGCATTTCAATCATTTACCCAGCCATTAACCAGACCAGAGGAAAAAACTAATAGGGGACGGCTTATATATGTCATTATATATATATATATATATATATATACATATATAGTGCCTTTTTTAGGCAAGGCTCAAATTCTAAACCTACCACCCTAGAACACAAAAAAGGAAAAAAACTAAGGGTAATGCTGCTCAATGCCAGAAGTCTAAATCTCAAAATGCACACACTTGAGGCCCTTCTCAGTATGGAGAACATCGATGTCTGTGCTGTGACAGAAACCTGGTTCAAGGCTCCTGAGAGCACCCCAGCACTATCAGGTTTTACCTCATACCATGCGTTCGGCCCCAAAATCCGGACAATACCAAGAAAGGAGGTATCCATATTCATCAAGGACACCCACACCTCAAGACTGGTAACAGCGCCGCGATGCATCGGAAACCATCCAGGTGCAATTAACCATAGGCAAGACTGCTCTGCAAATTGTAGCATGTTACAGGCCACCCTCACAAACTCAGGAACCTCACATGGCCTTCCTGAAAACACTAGAGGGGATAAATGTATCACCAAACACCATCATACTAGGTGACTTCAATTACCCTAATATAGACTGGGAACACTACTCAAGCTCAAACACCTAGCCCAAAGTTCCTGGAATTCATAAACTCAAATGCCATGGAACAACTAGTCACCATCCCCACAAGAGGAGAAAACATGCTTGATCTCATCATCACGAACATGGCAGCACAATGTTCAACACGAAGTATACCCCTCACTGGTGAGATCAGATCACAAACTAATCTCACTGGAGGTCCTCATCCCACCCCACCTGAAATAAAAGACCACAGTAAAGAACTTCTCAAAGCCGACTTCACACTTCTAAAGACTAGTGTGATCTCCTTTAAGGCCCAGCTGGCGGGAAAACAGTACTCAAGCAGCTCAATCACTTACAAATGCCTTCTACCAGCACCTGCAGGGCTGCATGCATAAGGCAATCCCAAACAAAACAAAGACTCTTTGTACCAAAGGCAAGCGTCCAGTCTGGTGGACCCCAGCCATAAACAAACTCTACAACAAAAGAAGGAAGCTACTACAAGATAGAACAAAATCCTTAAAAGGTAAGACACCCTTGATCACTATAAGTAAAAAACTAAGAGCTCTCATAAAATCATCCAAAGCAAATTTTGAGAGAAAAATAGCTAAAGACTCAAAGACAATCATAAGGCCTTCTTTAGCTATGTTAGAAACCTGGGAGGAAACTCCCAGATATGCTCAGAACTAGTTCAAAATGATGTGAAGATTACTGATCCTACAGACATTGCCAACATACTGGCTGACAGGTTCAGTGCAAACTTCTCCCCTCCCCAAAGGAGAGATATCTATACCAAATGATTGCAGCCCCCAAAATTTCCAGCCCAAGTGAGAACTGCTCTCTCCAAAGCAAAAACACAGCATCCATGGGACCAGATGGTGTCCCGGCTGTGTGCTCCACAAACTCAATGAGAATTAAACCCACAGCTAGAACAGCTGTTTAATCAAAGTCTTACCTCTGGATACGTACCCAGGGAGAATAAATGTATTTATTACATTATCTGTCTCCAAAAGTGGTATGTTATTATTTATATCTTTATAGTAGTTTTTGAACACTTCTAATATGCCTATTAAGTTAGATGTACTCTTAACTGAACCATCACTTTTAAATTTAATCTCATTAGTAAGATTTTGATTGTTTATTTTTTTGGATCTTACCACTATTTTGTGTGGATATTTAGGATTTACAGTATAAGATTGCAATTTCAATTTTTCCAGGTTTATGGCTACCTTATGATTCAGAACTTCTAAGTATATTTATTTTAACTTAGTAATTTTGTTATGTGCTACTTTGTTATTTGGTTTTGCATCCATTTTTATCTCGTCTATGTTTCTTTGTAAGTCTAAAAGTTCTTTGTCTCACTCTCTCCTTTTTTTAAGGTACCAAGATTTTATTCTACCATATATATATATATATATATATATATATATATATAAACTTTAAAGGTGTCCCACAGTATAGTATCAGTCACTTCACCATTATCATTTTTTCCATAAACATGTTTATTTCTTTCGTTATCCATTCCCTAAAGTCTTTTAACTTAGTTATGTAAGCAGGAATTTTCTGTAGAAATATTAAATCATCTGTATGGATAGTTAATGTAAAGTTTAAAGCATTATGGTCTGAGAGTGGACAAGTCATAGATACATCACTTATTTTTGACTATATATTATTTGATACAAAGACCTTATCAATGTTTGTTTGTGTACCAAACCAATATGAATAGTGAGTATAGAATAAGGAATAATGTTCTCTTAGACCATGTATATATTTAAGGTTCATCTGGTTTGTAAAGTCATTTAACTTCTTGGCTTGAGATGTTGGTTTTATTTTACCATTTTTAGAAGTATCATTGCCTGATAATAGGCAGATAAAATCACCTGTTGCTATAATTTCCCCTTTTGCATTTAAAGTAATCAGGTTCAGATATTTGTCAACATATTTAGTACTTAGTCCTGGTATCCAGTATGTATTAATCAAAGTATAATACTTCCTATTGATTTCCAAAATATCCATGCTTAGCATCCCAGCTTTATCTGAAATTGTATCTATAAATCTTGGCATAGTATAAGTATTTTCCATAAAATAAGATTGACCCTTCTCTTAGTCTTAAAACATGAATCAGTCAGAATGGTATAGCCATTAAATGAGTATTTCTGTAGGTCTTTTTTTAATAGATGGGTTTCCTGTAAAAAGATGATCTGGTCTTTATGCATTTTGATATATTTAAGTAAACCAGCTATTTTGACATTATTGTGCAAACCATTAATATTTAATGATAAACATTTATAAGCCATTGACTATAATGTGTATGTTGTTACTGAAAGACCTTTCTTCTGTGTTGACTTGAAATCTACTGAAAACTTACTTATCATGGATGTATAACTTATATTAGCCACTACTTTCAAAAACCCAAAACTATTTACAGACACATACATGAAACATAAAGTTTCTGGTTTAGTTAAAACTTAACAAAACCATCCATCCACCAACTCTCCAACACCAAAAGACACAAATTATCCATCTCTGCTTAGAATATAGTATAAAAACAAAAAAGAAAAGCATTATGAAAGCAATTACAGATATCTGAGTCCATGAAATATACATTAAAATGAGAGTGTTAAATATAACTGAAGCTATATGAATATGTCACATATAATAATAGCACCTCTAATAAGTAAATATGTCAGAAATACACATCAGATCAAAGTATGTATAAACATTAGAAGCTGAAGGTTAAGAAGATTGTCAATATTTCCAAGACTTTTCAAGAAACATCAGATGTCTTAATCATTTTGTCAGTCATCTATCTAACATTTTTCATGTAAGGATCTGTTGAATATATATATATATATATATATATATATATATATATATATATATATATATATATATATAACAGTTATTACAAAAAAAGCCTCACAGCCCTCTGTTTAGTTACCAAAGGTTTAGTTATATAACATGTCCGATGTTAATATGCATAATGAGTTTTCTAATGCAGCTCCTAGTTCATTTGATGTCATTTAGTTACTAAAAGTGTCATTGAATCTGCAGAATGTATGCATCTATAAAAGAACAAAGGTATTTTTAAAGGAGTTAAACACTTTTATCAGAACTAATTATTTACCATTTAAAGTATCTAAGTGAAGGATAACAGAATTTTAAGAGAATAGAATTATAAATACAGCCATTTAACAAGTTCAAAAGGTCAAGTGATGTTACCACTGTTGTTTCCTCAAGATGCAGCTTTATGAACTTGTTAAAAAGTATCTAAATAGGCTCATGCACAGCAGAGGTTGTCTCTAGTGAGGAAAAAAGCATTTTTGGCAAGAAATCAAATATTGAAGCTTTTAGAGTTTATAGAAAGGAAAAAAAAGAAACTCAAACTGCCTTGTCAGTGCATTTCATGAATCTCCACAATGAGAACAGTCAACCAGGCCATCAGTTTCCTCACAAAACATCAACATAATGAAAAAATTAACCCTTTCATATAAAAATAGCTATCTAGAAGTAACAACAGCTGCCTCAAATCAGAAATCATTTTATAGCATTTCAATCATTTATCCAGCCATTAACCAGACCAGAGGAAAAAAACTAATATATATATTATATATATATATATATATATATATATATATATATATATATATATATAATCATAAAAAAAGACATTGGTAACCTCCAAACTCTGGATCCCACCCAGTTCAGGTTTGTGAAAGGCAGATCATGCCTCCTGAACCTGATTGACCTCTTTGAGGCAGTCACCAAAGCCGTGGATGAGGGTAAGGTAGTTCATGCAGCCTATCTTGACCTCACCAAGGCTTTCAACACCATCCCCCATTCTGGAATTATAGCTAAACTCACTAAACTAGGTATAAGTCCCTACATCACAAGATGGGTTGCTAACTGGCTCACTGACAGAACCTACACTGTAAAAGTTGCAAACTCCAAATCTGACCTCAAAGCAGTGACAAGTGGAGTACCACAGGGTTCCGTCCTGGGATCTGTCCTGTTTGGTATCTACTTCTCTGAAGTACAGCCTAACACAGAAGGCCTCTGGCTAATGAAGTTCGCAGATGACTGCAAACTGAAAGCCATAGTCAAGTCCCCAAATGATGTGGACATCCTACAAAAGGGCCTCACTGAGACAGATGCCTGGTGTCAGAGCCATGGCCTCAAGCTCAATGTCAAAAAGTGCAGCGTCATCTCCTTTGGTAAAAACTCTGTACCCATGAACTACAACATAGGCATCAATCTACTTAACACTGAATATGTGATAAGAGACCTTGGGACCCAGATGGACAGTAGTCTCTCCTTTGATAGTCACATCGCCACAGTAGTCAGGAAGTCCTTCTATGTGGCACACCTCATCATAAAAGGGTTCTCATCCAGGAAAAAAGATTTCATTGTTCTCCTCTACTCGTCACTAATTAGACCCATTATAGAATACAATGCCCCTTTTGGAATGTAACTCACAAGACATCTGCAGCAGCTGGAAAAGCCACAGTACCTCACAAAGAGGATTACTGGCCTCAAACAAATGCCCTACACTGACCGCCTCAAAAATTCCAGCTTTACTCCATAGCATATCGCCTACTCCGAGGTGATCTCTACCTAACATATAAAGCTATGTCAAACCCAGAGCTGTTGGACATGCTACACCTAAAGAAATCCCAATCCCTCCCTAAACCTTGTCACCACAATAAACTGGACAAGTTGGAGGGATAGATTCCTGTCCCATAGACTTCATATACTCTGGATCAAGCTACCCATCTATGTCAAGCAAAGTTCTTCATTAGCACTCTTCAATAAAAGTCTTGATGAGTGGATGGGAAATAGTAAATACACCCTGGGGATCACTTCTGTGCCTCTGCTCAACAGTGGCACAGGAAAATATTTTTCTTGGGTGACGTAAGCCATGGAACCTTGCTGGCTAGGCTTATGTAGGCCCTTGGGCCGATAGCCTAGTACCTACCTATGAACCTATGAACCTATATATATATATATATATATATATATATATATATATATATATATATATATGGAAATAGGACATTTGCTCGAATGAGCAAACGTCCAAATCCGTAACCACCGAACACACTTTAACGAAAGCTCTTTTATTGAAAAAGCACATTCATTAAAGAGTGTTACTAGAAAAAAAAAACATTACATTAACATTTTAGCAAGGGGGACTTCGCCCCCCTGCACCTCCCCATGTGGGGGGCTGTGCCCCCACAACCCCCCACTTTACTATTCTCCCTCTGAGACCACACTACACAGGGAAAAAGGGAATTTTCCCTTATCCGCACCATAATACGGCTTCGGCAACAGGCATACTTATGTGAAAGTGCTTCTTCGGTGAAAAGCACTTTCACGTAAGTATGCCTGGCTGTTTGGGTTTCGGATATTTGCTTATTCGAACAAACATCCTAGACCCATAAATATATATATATATATATATATATATATATATATATATATATATATATATATATATATATATATATAAAACTTATATTTAGCCATCTATAAAACACCACTAATGTACTGTATTAATGTTTATATGTGTCTAAACAAAGAGTCTAAAACATCTAGTTAGAAGCACTAATCAGAAACATATTGTTACCCCACCACTGACCCACTAGAAAAAGTGCACTTTGGTATTAAGTCAAATTATACTATTACTGAAGAATTAGAAGACATATATCATTTGTAGTTATTTAAAAGGGAAAAGTATGTAAAGTACTTATAGTGAGGAAAAGAGAGAAAAAGAACATTAGTAACAAAAATGAATGGGAAGAAAGAAGAGAGAGAGAAATAAAGAGAGAGAATGTTATTTAAATACTTAGTACTATATGTAATTAGAAAAAGTAGATATAGAAAGGAAAACAGAAAGTTAATAATAAAGATGATTCACATTACCTTACAGTATAGAGATTTTCCAGAATCAGATATATTATGATTCATAAAACAAAGCATCTACAATTAGAAGGAATGTATTCATTTGTCCTTTAGTTTCTTAGTTTTGTTTGCTCCTTCCTTCACAGACCATCCATTTTTTGTTTGTTGCCTGTCTTTTCAAACTCTGGGATGACAATTCCATTACTTCTGTGTCCGACAGTACTTTCTTCTTTTGGATAAATTCTACTGCTTCTTGTAAGGAATCAAGGATCTTCACTCCATCTGGCAAGGTGATTTTTATTCTTGCAGGAAAAAGAATTTGAGCTTTAATATTGCTTTTTTCAAGGACTTAATTAGAGGAACACACCCCTTTCTTCTGGCTATGACTGTAGAGGTGTAATCATTGCTAAAATTAATAAAATTTTCACCCATCTTGATAGAGGAATTAGTCCAAGCTGATTTCAGCACTAAGTCCTTATCTTGCAAGGAAAGAAATCTAACTATTATAGACCTGGGGTTAGATGAAGTCAGAGACAAAGCTGGATTTGCCAGGGACTGATGACCCCTCTCAATTCTAAAAGAGATGGATTCAGGCATGTTTAGTGCTAATGAAAACCACTTATTGAGGAATTGAATCATGTTAGAACCCTCGTCTTTCTCAGAAATTCTGTATATTCTTATGTTATTCCTTCTTGATCTACTTTCAAGGTCTTCCAGTTTCTCAATTAGCCTGGTGTTTTGTTTCAGAAGAAATTCATTGTGATGTTCATTTTCTGTCATTCTAGTATTTAGGTCAGTTACTGTTTCCTCTCAGGCAAGAATCTGTTAAGATTTTATTTTTACTGTTCCATTTAGAAGTTCCAGTTGTATACTGCATTCTTGTTTGATAATATCCATTTTGTTTTCAAATGTGTCCATTTTTAGTGACAGTTCTTGGATGTTTGTTATTATAAGTTGTAGTTCTTTCTTCAGTGCAGTCTACTGGTGTGGGTTCTTCGAGTTGCTCATTTTGAGATCTCCAGTAGAAAACTTCTTGACAGGTATAATTAAAAAATTCTCTTGACTATGTATTAAGATTTAGAAAATAATAAAGAGTCTATGTTAATCTATCTTTTAGTATACTTTTAGTTAGATTTTTCTAAAAATTAAAGTATATTTCATGTCAGGATATTAAAATCTAAGCAGAGCTATGGATTCCTGCTGCTATCAGACTGGCATCGTTGCCCTTTTGTTCTATTGCCATAATTGAGTTTTCTTGTAAATGACTATAAGCTTTGTTGGCATCAATAGTTTATACTTATGTGCCTGCACATATAGATAGATAGATAGATAGATAGATAGATAGATAGATAGATAGATAGATAGATAGATAGATATACATATATGATATATGAGTGTGTGTATACAGGCATATATGGATATAAATATCTATCCCATGTCTATACATATAAAATCTTCACCTTATGTAACGAGAAAAAACACAATAATGTTTTTTTTTCTTTTCCTTTTTCAGGGAGGCAAGCCTGCCTGCTCAGCACAACCCCTGCTAATTATATATATTCACTCAAGTATCACACAATCCCCACAGGAAAGCTAATATTCCCTCACCCCAGGATTTTGAGGTCAGCATTCTTGCTATTGACATTGTGATGTGTCTACCTAGTGAGGTAGATAAATATATATATATATATATATATATATATATATATATATATATATATATATATATATATATATGTGTGTGTGTGTGTGTGTGTGTGTGTGTGTGTGTGTGTGTGTGTGTGTGTATGAATACAGAGAGAGAGATTCATGGATAGACAGATAGGTATAAATATCATAATAAATATATATATATATATATATATATATATATAGAGAGAGAGAGAGATAAAAATACTGAAAGTGAAGACACTGACACCAAAGTACTGACAAACACTGTCAAAGCAGAATATTTAAATCAACATGTAATAATAAATACAAACCATGCAAACCCATGATAAATTCATCACAAGGCAAAGTCATCCATTCTGCTTCTCTCATCAGTTTAATAAACTATGTACATATATATATATATATATATATATATATATATATATATATATATATATATATATGTATATATATATATATATATATATATATATATATATATATATATATATATACAAACACACACACACACACACACACACACAAACATAATATACACACACACGCACATAGACACACATATAGATGGATAGATAGATAAAACAGAACAAAGGAAAAAAAAAACTTCAGCAGTATCATAAGCATAGTTTATCTGAATAGAAGTAGTCTTGTGAAAAGCATTTACTAAGGTAAGTTTTTCCCAACCTGCACTAAATTAGCAATGCAAGATAAACCTAACCATAATTCTGCCCCTGCCTTTAACCTAACCCTGTATTTTACCATAGAAAATCCTTTTCGGTAATACTATCACTAACACACTACCGAAGAAAGTTGCAGACATACACATACACATGAACTAGCAAATATGCACAACATTAAGGTTATCTATACCCTTACATAACCCGCGGTGGTGGTGCTGCTGTAGTGTTGTCACCTCACAGTAAGACATTGTCCTGCTCGATTCTCAGCTAGAGCGTCTTCTGTGTGGAGACATGCATGAATGGCCGTACCTTCATTGAAGGTTGTGTGTCAGGGCTGGCAACTCGGCATGTAAAAGTCTACTGCCAATCATTAGCAGACCGGAGTTCTGCTGTGGTGACCCCTAACCGGGAAAAGCCGAAAAACACAACCTACTCTTACATAACCCTTACTATAACCATAACCAGCAAACACTCACACCAGCAAACATCCACTCCACTACTAACCCACATGCATACAAAATGAATTCTCTATAAAATAAATTGTTGATATTCTGACACTTCATTTCACATTGCTAGTGTAATGAGCTATTACTAATAATGGAATGCAGCTATATATATTTTATTTGAAACTTGGCAACCAAGTAAGAGGATTTGTCAGTTTTCCCTTTTTAGCCAAGACCCTGGCTCTGAAGGGGCAAAATACATAAGAGAACATAAAAGTCAATAACAAAATTGAAACTGCATCTTAAATCATATGATAACAAAAAATGCATATCAAAAGTAAATACACAGAAAAAAGGAATAACAAGTCACAACAGCATTCACAATATGTTAAGCAAAGTGGAAATGTACTCAAAGTATTTGTAAGAAGCAATATGTAGTGCACGTAAGTATTACTGTGATAGCGTATCTTTAAAACCAGAGCAATGTACCCAGTATCACAAAAGCAATTACAGGTAGCTTCTTCTAGTTGATATTCCTTCTGGTTAGCTTTGAAGCCATTCAATGTTATTTGAGAATGAATTTCTCCATTTAGCTGATTTCAAGTTGCTGGTCTTAGTTTAGTGAAATCACTTTCTCCTATAGTAGTGCTACAATGTGATCTCATAAAATAAATGTTTTCATCCTGAACTCCTCTCAATGGGATTGAAGGTGCTCTTATTTATAAAGTTCATTATAGTGAGGTGCAGTGCCCGTATTGATAATTTTGTCTAATGATTAATATGTGGTGTGGCAGATTAGCTAGTACCTGCTCACCAATGAGATCTCTTTAATGAGAGCAGGGGTGGGTATGCTTGTCAGCTAAAAGTACAAAACAACAGATTTTGCTTTCAAATACCTCTTGGTTTTTTTGTGTGTGTGTGGGTTGGTGCTAGTGGGAGGTGTTAATATTTCAGTAGTGTAGCAAAGGTGGGGTGAGGGGGATAAGTTGCTTGGGTGCAAACTCTTTGAGGGTGCAATCTGAGTGATTTCCTTTTTTTTATTTATTATTTTTAGCTCTTCACTGTGCGCAAAGGGACACTAGTTCACAGACTGGCACAGGGCACTGGGTGAACCAGCTATGCCGCTAACATTTTTAATGTTGGGAATGAGAACAACCTGATCCCCTATGGAAAATGTGAAAAGGGGGTATAGATGGATAAATGAGGAATAGCTACAGACTGCCTTGTAATTGTGGGTGATAGGTATGAAATTATGCAGCAAAGCTTTATGCCATGCGAATTTTAAACAGGGTGAAGGATATTTTTTGGGTAGCATTAGGTACTGGATAATTTGTTTTATCCTCTGCTATCATGGAGGTGGAGGGATTGGTGAGTTTTTGAGGAGTAACAAATAGAATGCTAGATCTTTTGATGTAAATTATTAATCTATTGTTAGTTAGAAAATTACATTACCTATAATGTATGTTGAAACCCCAGAAAAGGTTTTATTTGCTGATAAAAATAGTACATCATCTGCATATATATTGATGTTGATACTGGATAGATCCTAAGGTAAGTTATATATAAATAATGAGAACAGTAAGGGGCCAAGAAGTGATTCCTCCAGTACTGTCATATTGCATATACCAGATAGACCAGATATTGATATATAGCAGGAAAGTTCTGTTTCCAGATAACTTTTAAACCATTGCATAACATTTACTTTAAAACTGAGCTTATACAGATTGTATGAAGGGTGTAGTGCTCAGTTGTTAACTCTACAAAGAAACCAGCAGTAAGTAGGCTATTGTTCATAATGCATTAAATGCAGTATAAAGTGCTAAAGGCCTTAGAGAAACCAGGCTGTTTGTTACAAAGGCATTATATATAGTTGAATATCTTCCATGTTTTAGCTAGTGGGTACAGGTTCGAAATTATCCCACAGACTTCGTAATCTCTTCGTGTATATACTTTGGGTAATGAAATTATAACCAACTGCATGAAAAATGATGGGTCTGAGAATATAGTCAAGGATTCATTGGAGATACGTGTATGAGGTTTGGCAGCAGAAGCTGCAATTTTTTGGAAAGGCAGGGCACGTTTTTTTAAGTGTTGCCCCTGAAGTTTAGCTTAACTTTAAAGACTGAGCTTGGGATTCTTTGACAGTAAGCTGTTTAAAGTATGCCATGGTGCATTATTCAGCCAGAGGCAGACCTTGGGGGGACATCATTAAATGATTGCTGGAAAAGGATTTGAGAAGAAAATGAGTTCTCCAGAGTAGTTATAGTTCTGAGTAGGAAGTTTCTGTAAGAAGATGTAGATGTAACTTTTTTCTGTCCTCAGAGGCTTTTGAAGAGTTTTGTTTTTTGTCTGTTGTATTGTTTTCCAGTCATATTTAAGAGAGAATGAGACGGCCCCTTTTCTTTTTCCTATGTAAATTGCATTTCAGAATTAGCTGTAATATTTCAATGTATGGGTTTTGTTTTCATTGTCTCCATACCCTGTCTTTTTGTGTCATATTGGTCATTGTGCCATTTGTT
>NC_056745.1:996117295-996164795 GCF_019279795.1 Protopterus annectens | reverse complement strand
ATGTTTTACTCTTTTAATTTTATGATATAAACCCATATATAGATATAGATATATAGTAGATGCAGTTCATTGTGAAATGAGATTCTTTTCTAAGACTGAAGCAATGATAGGTAGTCCATACTTATGTTGGGGAGGAAGGCATCCTTTGCCTATGGGTATTTGTGCAGCTAGTGAAGGAAAGTTAGATATCCTCTTCACCCAAAAATAGATGCCTATTGATATTGGAATTGATCATTTAGACATCGTAGTGAAAGCTGAGTGAGGGATGTAACTAGATGCCTAAGTATATGTGCAGCTGGACTGTCTCAATGTGCTTGATGTTATTGTAAAGAATAGACTAGTGTACCGTAAGTTTAGCATGTGTTTTTGGTGATAGTTTGTATTAGTCTGTTGGAGAGAATTCTGAGATCTTGTTACAGTTTGCTTCTTATCAGTGATGCTTTGGGCTGAGATCTACAAATAAACATGTTATTTGCATAAAGAAATATTGGAAGGGGGAAGCTATGCTAACAACTTAAATATATAATATATATATATATATATATATATATATATATATATATATATATATATATATATATATGAACAGGGAAAACAAACAGCAGGCAGAATAGTACTGATTCCTGAGGATAGGGTGGAGAAGCAATGTGTGATGAAGCAGTACATATTTGAACTTTGAAGTGTTTATTAGACAGGAAATGCTTAAACCGGATTCAGGCACCTAGGCGGTGCGACACCCACCTGTGAGACAGCTGGATGTGGACACATGGCAGGATGACAATTTAACTGCAGTGACAAAGGACTGTGGACAATTCCCTGTCAAAATTGAGGGAACCCCTACACCCTAACCACAGGAGGCATATACAAACCACCACAGTGATACACTGTGCACCCCCTTAGAAGCCACCATGTGCAATTGTTAGTGGAAAATCTTGCTGGGATAGCATGCCACGTGGGCAGGAAAGTGGTACCATGGAACCCGTGTGCTATGGGCAAAGCCTTTATTAATTGAATATGCAATGTGATGTGTGTTGTGCTTGGTGCATACGAAACCCAGACAGCATCATAATTTGTAGAAATGTGCCACAGCATGGAGGAAATCCTGCACATTAGTGTAGTCACACTTATGTTGTAAGATGTGCTTTAGGCAACGCTCCCTTACTACAATAGCCTTCCTACGCGGTGTTACAGGCATCCCCCTCAGAAGAGATTCACGTCGGGTATCCGTCAGGTTCTGCTCCTGCTGCAGAACACACAGAAGGTCAGCTAGCTGTACAGTAGGGCGACCCAGTAATACCTTCAGCCAACGATGCCATGCCCCCACCTGGTTGTTAGTACGTGGGAAGTCCATCTCAGAGACATCGGACACATTCCAGAACCGCATAGGGTATGACGATGGCATTCGTGTCTGTACTGAACAGCGGGATGCATACTTGCGTGGTCGGCCTCGGACATAATGATGGTCTAGAAATACGCCAATCGGCTGAGCACATTCTGGTAAGGAAGCCACAATGTCCAGAAATGCAGGGACAACATCATCCAAAGGTAGGAATGCCAACGCTATCAGCTTGCGAATGGCAATGGAGAAAGCAGTGTCCGTGCCATAGAGGGCGACAAGGTGGTGATGCTGGATCTGTCACCAGATGATCTGTACAAAATGGAATAGGCATCCCTTCAGAATACTCCTAGGGAATGCTTTCCGGCTGGCACGAATTGCTGCCTTCTCAAAGTTAGTCATAATATACTGTGGTGACAAAGTGCATCCCTGTTCAGCAGCCATACCCCTCAGCACCTCCCACAAAGTGGTGTATGCAGACTCCGACTTCCGTGTCATGAGACAGTACACCAGGTGTACGATCCTCATTGAGGTGTGGGTGCCAATACAGCCATGTAATGTATATAGCTGGCGACATATATCAGCCCGTGTGGGAAAGCTGCCATCACCAAGAACGATGTCGGACCTGCACAGGTCAGTCAGGTTCTGTGTTGTAGTAAGTACTACCAAGGAAGCAGTACCATCCATATCCGACCTTCTACGAAGGATGAAGCTGCCACTACGGAGTGGATACTGGCTGGCATCAATATCTGCAAGGGTCGCTGGAGGTGTAGCCATGGATGCCCGTGCCTGCTGCCGTACCCTGGTGATGCTTCTTTGAAGGGTTGCACGACAAGGCATCTCCTGCAGTACGTTGTCATCTGCTGTGCCTAGCACACTCTGCATTACCAAGCTCGGCAATTCATTACCAGTTACCGCCCTCTGCCGCAGTTCTGCTCGCAATGTAGCCACTTGTGCCATTGTTGCATCTGGGCCATGCTGGTGTGGCAGTGATTTCAGCAATTCCTCACCCTCTTCCAGGTGAACAGTGATGGCACGTCCTCTGCATGCCTTCGCTCTCCGCTCACTACATGCCCAGTACCGTTTTGGTGGTGTCTCACGTTCCAAATGGTAGAGGTACCCCTCCACCACCAGCATGGGTTTGCCACGTTGGCTGGGCACTGTGCTGTATCTGTTGCCAATCAGACCGGGGCTGTACAGATACATACATTCCAGCATGGTAGCAGCACTTGTAGATGGTCTCTCAGAATCCATCACAGCCGCTGGAGCTTGGTATGGGATATACTACTGAACTTGGAGAAAGTCCCTTCCAGACAGTAGGTCACTCGGTTTACACCTCCTCGTCTTATACCGTGTGTAGTAACTCTGTCTGTCACAGTGGCCCTGTACAGCTATGTGCACTCCAACTGTCCCTGACTGCCTCTTCACTATGGTTTCAATGTCTGCAGTTAACACATCCCTGGGGTTGCCATATGCTTGTACTCTGTTTGGAGTCCATGATGCCTAATTGAGCACAGGTTCTGTGTGTACTGTGCCAGCCCCCTTTAACTCCCAGTTGTTGCTGCTAGCCAATCACGGTATAGGGCCTGGTTTCTGTTTAAGTGGCAGATGTTACATAGGGAGGTACCTCTGTCTTGCACCCTTGTCTTCCTACATGGGACTGCGTACTTGTCTATACTCCTATTACAGGGACAACTTGACGTGTTTAGCAAAACCTGCATGTCTTACACTAATGTGGAGTCGGAGATGGGTTATAGCTACTATATCTCCTGCTACTGGGTTAGTATGTCATGCTTTACCAGGTTGGCATGTTCACACTTAACACTGCACTCAGGGGCTCTAGCAGGATAGGTACTGTTTGTTGCAGGCATGCCTGTTATTTGGGTTTGTCCTATAGTACAGACCCCCTGCTGTGACATGCTTACTACTAGTACACAGACAGGTGTTTCCCTAGGTTATAGTGTGTGTGGACTTATGACCCTGACACTGCTTTGTCTGTACCTTTAAGGGTTTAGCCTGACACATGACCTGCTATTCTATGCAGCATTTCTCAGGGTAAAGTGTGCTGTGCATTACTCTACGTGCTGGGGATTTTACTTCCTGCTTCTCGGGGACTGTTTGCTGTGTTTGCGTGGACAACTGGGGCTGTGAGAGTAAGTACTTGTTTAATATCTGCTTTTGCAACAGTTTTGGAGCACTACCGTTGTGCTGTTTATCGCACCGATCAGCGTGTGTTTGCCGGCCGTGTACGCTATGTGTTGACAGCCTGCGTGTTTGCTTTAGGGGCCGTCTGCTTTTGTGTGTTTTCCCACCGCCGTAGCTTTCTGCATCGTATCTACATTTCGGCAGCACCGCTCTACGGTTTAGCGGTGCTGCGGCCTTCTGGTTTCGGCGATGTAGCTCGCGGGCATTTGTCTCGCGATCTACACGCTGGAACCCGCTTAAACCATTCTGTCAAGTGTAAGCTTAGCCCTGCCCTATTGAGAGTGTTTAGCAGTAGAGAGTGGTAAACTAGATCAAAAGAATTTATAAGGTCAATAAGAATTAGACCTGGTGAGAATGCCCCTGTTTTGCAGTACAATGTGAATTATGAAATAGAGGGCTGTTTTGTACTCATACCAGGCCATAATCCATATTTTTCAGGAAAAAGAAAGACTTCTACAAGTGTTCATGTCTGTGTTAGGAATGTGTAAAGTAATTGCTCAAGTTTACTCAGACAAGTTAAATTTGAGATTGATCAGATATCTTTAGCATTGGTAGGACTGAGTATTTCATGTAGAAGCTTTACTATAGTTTTTTTTTTTTTGGCGTGGCATAATGTTTTTGGTGACATATAGCTTGTGTATAAGATGGAATAGTATATAATCTAATACAGTAGTATGAACCAAGCTTGTACACCATCAGCTCTAATGAGAGCATGTGACAGCAGTTTCTCTGAGAGAGAGAGGGAGAGAGAGTGAATATCTTTTGTTCATATTATTTTAAAGTAGCAAGAAAGTAAGTCTATTGTAATGTCACTTGGAGATGAAAGGATTTTGTTCAATTGGTTTGGTGGGAATAAGATGATGAATTCTTTTAGAAAACCATATTGATTTAAGCATTCTGGTTGTGTACTAACAATCATCCTGTATTTGAGCTTTTATGGAGGAGGCATTAGCTATTTTATTTGAATTATTTTCTTTTGCTTGTTTGTTTGTGTTTTTTGTTTGCTTTTTGGAGTGAGGATGGGGAATCATAAAGGAAGATTGCCTTGTGCAAGCTAGTATCATTTTTTCCTGATAGATTTCTTAACATGATAAATTTATTACTTCTTCCAGCTGATTGGGACTTTTTCCAATGCTCTCATGCTTTATCTCTGACAGTACAAACGGGTTTCAGCTCTTTATTATCCATTATTTGTTGGATAGGTTTAAGAGTTTGGTTGCCTTTCAAAACTGTTTATTGTGTAGGGTGAGTAGCATACTTGCATTAACATTGGTTGCTGTTAATGAGTCTTACTCGTATGCTAGGGGTTCCAATTTTATTTAAGCAAGTTCATTTTATAGAACTTTAATTCTTTGTTATATTTTAGGTCTGAAAGTTATTAATGAGTTTGGATTTTTTTGTTATTTAATTTTTATGGTAATCGAGATTGGGCAATGATCAGTGAGGGAGGTGGTACAGATAGGTTTGCAATTCCAGTTGAGTTACTGATAATCTGAGGGGGTCTATATTAAAATCTTGAAAGCTTACTTTCGCAAATGCAAAGTAATCGACACATAACTGTCAAAATCCAAAAACAGTGAAGGGCGAAAAAAGCGAAAAAGACAACGTCAAACGTATTGCCGGAAGCAACAGCACCATACAGGTAAGTTAAACCCAACAGGACAAACTTAAGGCAAAACACTTTTTAAAACGTTTTTGCAGGGCACCCCCCACACACCCCGTACTTAAATATACCAACTCCGAGACCGCACTACAGTGGGGAAAAGGATTTATTTCCTCATCCCCACAATCATCCTGCTAGCCATAAAAAGGACGTTCGACATTCCAAATTTGCTTTTTTTTTGCTCTTCATTGTTTTAGGACTTCGACATTTATGTGTCAATTACTTTGTATTCGTGAAAGTAAGCTTTCGCAATTCTAATATAGACCCATCGGAGGATGTAGATTGGACTGATTGCCTGTGTTAAAATTAGATCTTGGAATTTCCTTAACAAGCTGAGTGAGTGTATGGTAAGAAGTCTTCAAAATCAATGTTGATGGGGTTAATGAGTTTAATGTTAAAATCCCGTAAGTTTATTTAGTCTTTGTAGGGTGAATTGTTCTACAAAATGTCAAGAAGCAGTGATTTAAAGTTACTTAAGTTGACTGGAGAAGAGACGGGTAGATTACTACAACTGTAAGAATGCTGGTTATTGTAAATTTTATTTTGATGGATATATAGTTTGGCTTTTGTTCTTCTTATGTGAAGCTTTGGGTTTTTATATATATATTTATCTATGCTTATTAATAATAATGAGGCTCCCTCCATAGTCTTTTCCTTGGCTGAGCATGGAGATTGTATTTTTAGCCTAAGAAGTGAATGCTTAGGTCGAGTCTGCCTTGTTTGGGTCTATATCATATGAGCGAATCGCACAAATTGCTAATGCTCATAATATCAAATGTACCGGACCTCAAACTTCCTATTGTGGGGGGCTGCACACACCCCCCCTGCTAAATATATATCCCAACTCCAAGATAGCACTACAGTGAGGAAAGGGCAAATATTCCATTCTTCACTGTACCTCGATCTCAGAAAAAGCACTTTGAGGTCCAGTACTTTCGATATTATGAGCATTCGCAATTTGTGCAATTCGCTCATATGATATAGACTCATCTGTTTTAACCCAAGATGTGGCTATTTTGAGGATATGAGGACTCTTAAGTGATAAGAATGTTTGCATTTGCATTAGTTTGTTAAGATTACTACTGGCATTTATCAATTTACAACACTTTTTTTTAAATAGAAAAAGGTTGAGTTTGATTTGGTTTTACTATGGAGTAGGAGAATTTGAATTATTGTTTAAGCAATCTGAAGAACCTAGGAATTTCTGAAGTGAGGGTACTATAGATGAATAATGGATTGGCTGGACTGAATTAAGAACTATTGGTTCTGAAATTAAGGGTGGAGGAATGCTGTTAGTTATAATTGTATGCATTGGTGGAGAGGTTTGGAAAGAAGATATAGTTACAGAGGTAAAAGAATGAACACTGATGGTCTAGTCCAAATAGCGTAGGAAAATACAGACACCAAGATTAGTGCTTTCATTCACTTTATTTCTTGTGAACTTCCTCAGAAACAATTTGAACTCCACCCTACCAGCACTTTATATAATGATAAAATTGATCACATGCTAAATGATGTTATGAATACATGAATTTCATATAAAAAATAAATAAACAAAAATATAATATCCATTAATATTGTTATTATACTAATATAAGAATATTATATAATACATGTAACATTTAAACAAATTGTATTACTTTTTCATTTGTAAAAAACATTTTATGTTAATTGATTAATTTAATCCAGGAGCATAATCTGCTCCTAAATGTAAATGCCAAAGAGACTCTTTACATTCTGAAATAACTTTACTATCTCCAATAAAAATTCTTTGGGGAACACTATCTAAAACAGAAAAGGTGAATTTCTTAAAGTTATTACATACTACTGAATGTCTTCCTAAAGCATTAGCTGAATCTTTTTTCTTTATTGCTAAAAAATGTTCACTAATTATTTTTCTAAGACATCTTGTAGTCATACCTATGTAATAGCTTAGACATGATAGACATTGGGCTATATAAACCACCATCTCACTATTACATGTGCAATAATTCTTTGACCAATGTATCTTTCCAGTATGAGAAAATTCAACTGACGAAGAATTACTTATGTATCTACATTGTCTACAATTATTACATGCGTAAGTTCCTTTAGTTAAAATTTTCCTTTCTTAAGGGTTAAGTAGCTGGCAAGAACCTTAGGTGATGCTTCAGAACTGTAACAGATATTTGGATATCATATACAGAATTTTAAATTCTTTTAGGCATCCGTTTAAAGAAACAACAGTAAGGGTTGATGATACTCTTGTTTTTGAAGTGGGCTAGTCCAGCCCTCACCACAGAGACTGCTACTACCTACAGTCATAACAAGTTGCCATGTTTTATTCTGTCAAAGTTTGCAATAGACAGCAAGCTCAGGTGTTTAGAAGAAAATATGAATACATTTGCAACTATAGTACAGTATCTGTCTAAGCAGAGAAACACAGA
Organism: Protopterus annectens; assembly: GCF_019279795.1. Lineage (NCBI taxonomy): Eukaryota > Metazoa > Chordata > Ceratodontiformes > Protopteridae > Protopterus > Protopterus annectens. The sequence goes on along the minus strand of NC_056745.1, from coordinate 996,157,165 downwards.
TATTAAAATGATTTAGTGAAGACCGAATACTTTTATGGCCAGTACAATGCATTAACACTGATTAACTACTGTCAATCCTGCCTGCCAGCACAATGGAAGATAGCAATCACTGCAGTTAAATGTTATGTATATCTAGCTCTGCATTCATTTATACACCAGAAGAATTAGTCAATGTATTATACGTATGTAATAATGATCAAAGACAGCACAGAATTATACTACGAAATAATAATATCATGTATGTGTAACAAAACAGTGAAAGACGGCAATCACCGTGAACATAATCACTGCCATACAAGATACGGCAATAGAACAAAAGGATAACAAAAGAAAGTCATACGGAAAAAGGATCATTTGTTGTTAAATAAAGTCGTAATGGAGAATTGTAAAAAGTGAAAGAATCTAAGTATGGAATGCATAGACTACAAAAAAATATTTGACCACATCCTACATTCATGGATAAAAGAGTGCTTAGAGATGTATAAGATATATCCTACACTGATAAATTACATTAAAGTGACCATGAAACAGTGGCAAACCACTTTCCAGCTAAGCCATGGTAAAGGGAAAATTATTATCCTAGGGATAAAAATTCAAAGGGGATTTTCCAGGTTGACTCTGTCACTGCTGCTCTGCTGTATTGTCCAAAACCCATTAAGCTGTTTGCTTAACAGATAATGTCACAGTTACAATTTGACTCCCAGGCAACAATAAAGTATAAAGACTTCTCATCTTCTTTTTGTGAATGATTTAAAACTACATAGTTCATCAGATGAGGAGCTGAAAGCACAAATGGAAGTAGTCAGCATCTTCACTTGTCAGGTCTGACCATAATGCAGTATTTCTTGAAATAAAAATTAAATCAGTTGATCCAGCAAAACCAAAAACCTTTTGGAACTATTCCCAGGCTAACTTCTCTCTGCTTAACAACATCTTGTCTAAATTCCAAGCATCCCCAAACCGAGTATACACCATATAATATACTGAGAATTCCAAGCACCCCCAACCCCAGTAAATGCCATATAATATGCTGAGCTAGTTACACAATCTCTCTACAGCCATATTGATAGCTGTATTGGCTAAGCTGTGCCCAGTTGTATTAAGAATAAGGCAAACTCAGAATATAAGCCACCCTGATGGAATCACAGTATCAAATGGTTATACAACAAAAGAAAAAAAATCTTGGCCAAGCATAGGAGGAATAAAGCCATACATACTAAAAGCCTCCTGACCAATCTAAACAGGCAGCTAAGAGGCTTAGTTAATACTTCAAAGGCTAAATTTGAAGGAAAAATAGCTTCTCAGGCAAAGGACAACCACAAAGCTTTTTTACAGCTATGCCCATAACCTCAAAATAAATACATAACATTATGCAGAACTTATTGTAAATGGCATCACCCACACTGAACCGAAGGCCATTGCCAACCTTTTGAATGGTAGGGTCAGCTGAAATTTCTTTCCCCGATAGTCCAAAGGAAATACCGCATAGCACAATCCCCTCAACCATTACTAGAGAACAGGTCATTAATGCACTTTCCAAGGCCAAAAACACTGTATCAATGGGCCCTGATAACATCCTTGGATGTTTAATAAATAACATGAAACATGACCTATCTGGTCCACTTGAATCACTTTTAAACTGGAAGCGTTCATTCAGGTTTTTGTACCCAAGGAATGGAAGATGGCTACAGTCATTCCCCTGCATAAAGGAGGTCCAACCACTGACCTGGGGAACTACAGGCCCATAATTCTTACCAGCCTCATAACTAAGGCCATGGAAAGAATCATCATGGACATGATAAATGAGGACATAAGTAATCTGCAAGTGCTGGACCTATCACAGGTTAGCTTTGATAAAGGAAGGCCATACCTATTAAATCTGTTGGACTTTTTTTGAGAGGGTCATCAGTGCAATGGATGAAGCTAAGACTGTGCTTACCTCATCCTGACAAGGGCTTTTGATACAATACTCCACTCAGGCATTATAGACAAGCTCACTAATTTAGGTATAAACCCTTTTATCACCCACTGGATACCCAGGTGGTTCACTGGTAAGACCCCAGAGGTCAAAATAGGTGAGGCCATCACCACCAAGAGGCCCGTCACTAGTGGAGTCCCCCCAGGGCTCAGTATTGGGCCTATTCCTTTTTGGCATCTATTTCTCTGAAATGGAAGCACATGCTGAAGGTTTATGGCTGACTAAGTTATTGTGAGCTGGGGGTTATCATCAACTCCCCTGAAAACATTAGCATGCTTCAAGAATGTCTATATCTGACTAATGAATGGTACCAAAGCCACAATCTTAAACTTAATATTAAGAAATGCATAACTGTACCCTTTGAGAAAGCAACTGTACCAGTAAATTACCATGTTTCTAATATACCCCTAAGATTCAACCCAGTTGTCAGGGATCTGGATACACATGTGGACAGTAGCCTTACCTTTGACCACCACAAGGCCACAGTGGTGAGGAATCCTTTTATGTTGCACAAATTATAAGTAAGAGCATGACATCTAGTTCCAAAGAGATTATTAATCCCACTGTACTCCACCCTTATCAGACCAATCATAGAGTACAATACTACCTTTCATATGTACCTGACCAGGCATATGCAGCAACTGGAGCAACCTCAAAGGTTCCTTACAAAAGAATACAAAGCATTACAAATTTGCCTTATCCAGAGTGCCTTAAAGCCCTTTCCCTCTACTCAGTTCCGAAAGATTGCTGAGGGGTGATCTACGCCTGGCTTACAAGGCATCCACAAACCCTACACTTATGAATCTCCTACATATTCGTAAGTCAAAGAGTACCACAAATGCAAGGTCTAGAGACCTGAATTTTGTTTGACATAAACAGAATATGCTGGACAGACAGATATGGGTCCCAGAGACTGTCTCTTCTATGGAACAGGCTTGCCACCTATGTGAAGCTGAGTTCATCTATTACCACTTTTAAGCACAACCTAGACAAGTGGATGAGGAATAGAAACTTTACACTAGCCCAGGCACCCATGTCCCTTATGGACAGAGGTAGCTAATAAATGCCTGGTGCTCAGTCTCCTGTTTGGATGTAGGACATCATTATTATTTTGGTAAAACTTGGCTAGGCTTAGAAAGGCTCCTTGGGTCATTAGCCTAGTAACAGTCTATGAATCAAAACTTTCTCAGATGACATAGTAATGTAACTGGGTCTTGATAAATATGCAAAAGCAGCATTTAAATCAGGAAAGCTTCAGCACCAAGAAGATATCAGTCTGGGACAGGAATCTGATATAATGGAATTTGAGCAGAAGAGAGTGTATAAATATTTGGGAACTGATCAAGGATCAATAATACAACATGAACAGATGAAAACAAAACTTAGTAAAGAATATTTCAGAAGACTAAAATTAATATTGAAAACAGCCCGAACATCTAGTAACAAAGTTCAAGCTATAAACTGATTTGCTCTTCCTGTCCTAACTTATAGTTTTGGAGTGATTGAGTGGCTCTAAAAGGTTTTGGATCAGATGGACAGGAAAACAAGAAAATGCTTCACGCTTAGCAAATGATACATAAAAATTAGTGTATACCAAGATTGTATATCTGCCTCATTCTGAAGGAGGTTTGGGTCTCCTCAAAACTAATTACATGTATAGATCTGTAATCATAGGACTGCATACATATTTGATGACCTCATCAGATCCAAACACAGTGAAAGTTTTGAAACACGAAGAGAACAAATGTAAGACGACTTCCTTACTTAGTTTAGTGGAAGCATATCGGTGTCAAGCGGGAATGGAAACCAAAACCAGAAGTAGACAAACATCAGGCAGCAACTGAATCTGCCAAAAAACAAAAGAAAGAATATAAGGAGAAGAATGAGATAAGGAGGCGAGAAATATAGAAAAGCCATAAATATAGTTGCAAGTACAGAAAACTTGTGGAACAACTTTTGTAGAGTGGTTGAAGAAGTATTTGTGTCTATAGAGGATGGCCAGTTTTAGATATGTGTTTTTTTAATATTGCTGTGAATATGTAAGTCAAATGTTAGGTTTTCATCTATGATGACACCTAGCAGTTTTGTATTTGAAACAACTTCAATGATAGCATTATTTTGAGAATGAATATTGAATTCATTCTTGTTTAGGGTGGTGGGTTTTTTTTTTGGGGGTAAATAGCACAAGTTTAGTTTTCTTGGGGTTTAGGGTGAGATGATTATTGATCATCCAAGTTTCAGTAGGAGTGAGGTCAATTTGAGTGAGTTGCTGTAGTTCTGATGTGGACTTGGCAGCACAGATAACGGTTGAGTCATCTGTGTATTGGGTGACAGTACTTTGACTAAGAGTGGTGCGGAAGTTGTTGATGAAAATGCTGAACAGAAGGGGTTCAAGTATGGATCCTTGGGGAACAACTGTGGTTGTGTTAAGGAATGGAGAGAAATAATGTTGCCACGTGGTAGATTTAGCCAGTGCTTGTGTAACTGTACAATATGAATGCTTATTTGTAGAGCTCAGGTAACTGTGAATCAAAATCCTTGGATTCTTTTACAAAATTGAGGAGGTATGTGGGAAATGCAGGGGGATATTAGGCAGAGTAGAAGTGCACATGGAGATATTTTACTATAAGCAGGATCATAGGGAAAAGTAAATAGGGAACCATGCTTCTCTGTACTGCAGGAGCTAATCAGTCTGCACATGCTCAGTACTACCTTACTCCTGTGCTGCACGGTAAGCAACATATACAGACATAAATATGAAAACACATTGTCAGAAGAATACAGTATACAAGAAAGAGTAATTGCAGCTGGAACGCCTCCTGTGCAGGTAGTAATAACCTGGAGACAGTGGTGGTAGCACTTTATATATGAAAAGATGTTGGGAATAATGAAGTATTGCCAGAAAAATGGATGTTTTGCAGAAGTATGTTACTGAGTTTGAAGGAAAGGGAAACAAATCATGAAAAATTGTAACACCATGGATTATGGAAGATCACAATGAAACTGGAGGGACACAGAGAAGCTAAGGGTTAAGAAAAAGGCAAGCACTTCTGCTGATGTTGCTCAGCTGTGTTAAACACTCAGATGAGGTATAATGCACTTTAAATTTCTTAAGGTATCTGTGCTAAACACTGCAGTACTACAGCACTAAGAATTATTAGCTATCTACAACCCTTTTTCTAAGGGTGTTGACACTCCAGCACTGGCCACAAAGACTTTTATTGGCTGCAACTGCAATAGCTGGCTGGGTTTTTGTTCTGTCTCAAAAGTCTGAATTGCCAGAAATCCAGCAGATTTCCTCATGTAGGGGCGGGGTGAGCACAGTCTAGCACTAACTGTGGAAACCACTGATTATGAGCTATATGAAGTGGTTGTGATATTTTTGTAAAGTAATATGGGTGCACACATTTTGTGCATAATTATTATTTTAGATCCATGTGTATTTTCATTTTTTATACGGATCCCAAATAAATGAAATCTGCTATGTTGCTTGAAGAACAGACATTGTCACCTCAGCTGAGGATCTCTTAGCTCTTTATGCATTGGTAATAAATATTAAGAATAAAATCATCAATCCATTGTTAATAGTGGTATTCTGGAACTGATGGAAAAATGTCATACTTGTTGGACAGTATTTTATAATGTTGATCAGTATACATTCAATGGTAAAAAAGCAATCTGTCTGGTAATGATTATATTCTGCATAGTCTGTGAAAGTGTGTCAAGTACAAGCATATATCAAGAATAAATACCATATTGTCAAAAATCTGTTCAGAAGATCTGGTTGTGGAGGAATTTATTTAGCTCTGTGATTGCTTACTGTATGATCTCAGTAAATCCAGACACCCAGACGTTTATCATATCTTCATTTGCACTTACAACTTAGCAAAGAATTTTACCTTCAAACTGTATGGTTAAAATGCAGTTCTGCTGACCCTGATGCTGCATTAAATTATGACACAGTACTTCTTTAGTCCTAATGAAACAGAAAGAATCACTGTTCATTAAAAACACAATTTTCTGTTTATTACAGAACTTAATTTGACTGCTACTGCAGGATGAAGAGAAGAGACCAGTGAATACTATAGTCAGTCTGTTGCCTCAGTGTACAACCACTACGGAGAAACTAAAGGAATGGGATGGCAATACACACAAACAATACATTCATTACTGCGTGTACTTATGATGCCTTTAACTCATCCTATGGTTTTTACTTCTCTTGGTTTACTTATAGTTTGCACTGACTCTACAGGAATAACCCTTCCCTTACAGTCACACGCTTGATTTTGAGTGACCAGATAATTACAGAGTATAGGTCAAAAGGGCATTGGCTCATCAAACCACATTAATGCACTCTGTGTTTTGTCAGCAATGCCGTATCAGAAGTTCATCATTACCTGATGAAACTACCTTTCTTCCTGTGGCCATTAGTGTAGGACCTCATTTTGCATACCAGTGGACCAACACATAATTAAAAAAAAAAAAGAAATGTTCACCATCCAAAGCCTAGTGTAGCATTTCAAATCTTTCTCTCTCTCTCTCTCTCTTTGTCTTTTTCTCTGTGAAAATTATGCTTTAGCTGTTGTTTTTAGTAGTGAATATGTTGTTTGTTTTCCCAGGCAGGAATTTGTTTTCCTTCACAAGTAAATGCTGACAGAGTGATGACAGGGAACCTAAGAGTGAACTTTGACATTTAGCGTGACTGACAACAGTTTATCTGAGGACAGTACTGAATGATGCGCGCACACACACACACACACACACACACACACACACACACACACACACACATGCACACACACACACACGTAATATATTTGCTTGATTCTGTGCAAGACCTTATATAAATAAATATGTATAATATACTCATGTTATAAAATGTTTCTGTAAAGATAATTTCTGAAGGTTATATCCATAAAACGATGCTAAACTTTTTAGCTTTCATGTAAGTGTGTTGTTGTTATATCATCAGAAGCACAATGTTTTTAGTCATGCAGACGCAATCTCATAAAGAGAAGATAGAGTTCTGAATACTTAGTAAAGAAAAATCACATAAAAAAGTTTTTTCCACCATGCCATCACCATGTTATTAAAATATGGCATAATATACATAAACCACTGTCTTCCTGACATTTTCTCTTTATATATGCACATAGGTAGGTAAATATATAGGCTAGTAGTTAGTGCAGAGGATAAATGCTGTGAACTTCTAACAAGCTGCTTCCTGTGGTTCAAGGCTTCCTTCCTTCCACCTGTATTTGCCTACTTTCTGATCTTCAGCAGCTCAGCTAACCAGATACTGCTTTGAAGCAATTGGGAAATTAGGTGAGGCTCCTCAGTGGTCTCCTGGATCATTTACCTAGTAACTACCTATGAACCTATATATACATATACAAGCATACACTCATTCATTTTTGAAAATATTTGCAGCCTGTGAATAACCTTGTTGAATGTGCATTTCATTAAACTGAAGAAACCTAGAATTTCCAAAGTAAATAAAAAGAATAGCATCTTCTTTTTTGTACAAGAAGGATGTGTAATAGCTGTCATGTTTTAATATTGAGTTCTATAGTTTCCTATACCACATGCTTTATCTGTGGTCTTTTGCAGTAAGCATACATTGATATATTTGTTTTGCCATTCATGGATATATTTTGTAGTAGTAATATTTTATTTGTCAACCAGAGTAGAGGACTGATCCACATGTACCTTTTTCAGAATCATTCAGAGAGTAATGTGCAGTTATGTTTTCTTCAAAGTCAAACTGTATGCAAATGGAGGCTGAGGGAATCAAACCCAGAAACACAGAAAACACCACACAGCTAGGCATGGCAATTAAAAATAATTAGCCATTGAAAATCAATTCATTAGCTGCTGTCATTTTTTTCTCCCCCCCATTCTACTTCAGTCTGCCTGTCTGGCAGTCCCAGTGTCCCTGTCCGTCATTGGGTCTACCTGCTCCTCCTGCCTCTCCAGGATTTTGCTGATGAGTTTGGACCTTAAGGGCATCATGGAAGAAGGTACCTTCAACTGCTTTTGTTTCTGTTTGTGGAGGGGGTTTATCATGTCCTAACCTGATTTTCCCACCCCAGCATTGTCTATGGATCATGCATCTCCTCAGGGAGTGTTCCTGATAAACACCTTCCTCCTTGGATGAGCACATCCATTTCTCCCTGCTATTGCCTCAAACACCCAAGCTGCTAATTCAGCCTTGATCACCTGAGCTGAAGTTTGAGCTTTATCCCTCCCTATATGCCACAGTGCTGGGACTGATTAGCTGTTATCATTAGTCATGTTTCTGCATACAAAGCATCACTAATCACATTGCTAAAGTCACCTTAGTTTAACACTTGAAAATTTCCTTAACCATTTTAAAACTTAGGTGGTGAAATCGTTTATTAATTCTCTTCTAACTAAATTGCAGAGGATAGGTTAACAACGATAATTGAAGAATGCAAATTGTATTATATTTTCCTGCTGAACTCTTCTGTTTGAGAAAGAATGTTAGGTGCAAAATATGCATATATTCTGAGTTGCAAGGACCTGAAATTTAGAGCATTAATAAGACAAAGATGTGGCATTTCCACTCAAAAAGGGTCCAGCAGCCAAGACACTGGATACTTTCTATGGTGAATATTTTGATTTGATACTTTTGCCAGATGCATATTGATCTGTCTTCTACTACATAACCCTCTTTTCTGTTTCTGACAATTCAAGTTTGCAAGCTAGCTATATTTCATGCCTCACTATCAAATGATATGATACATTAATTAACTAAAACAAACCAATCTAGAAATTATGAGATGCATGTGGTGTTATTAATCAAATTCTGAAATATACAATGTTTTCTTCTTTTACTCCAAAAGTTAGCAACATATGTGTTAATGCTTCTGTAAAAATGCATACAAGGACACACACACACACACACACACACACACACACACACACACACACACACACACACACACACACACACACACACAAAAAACCATGTACACACAGACGTGCGTACACACACACACGCACACATACGCATTCATGCATTCATAGACACACACACATACATGTACACATATATACACATAGACGTGTGCACACACACACACACACACACACACACATACACGTGCATGCGGATGTACACATATGCATTCAAATACATACACGCATGCACATAAGTGCATATTCACATATGGACACGCCTCTGAACACGGTTACAAATATACATACATATATTGTTTATGGACACACAAGTGAAACTGCTTACACACAAAGTTGCATATCCACAGAAATGCACACAAGCATGTACAGACACACTTCAAACCCACACATACACAACCACTTTCTACAAAATATTTAAGTGCCATGGACTTAAGAGCTTGCATGCAGCAGCATACAGTTTGTAGCATTCCAGCTGCCCAGGATATAAATCATTCAGTGGTAGACAGCATCCACAGCACACCCAGCAGACAGCAACCAGTGGTGAGTTTTCCTTCATCTCTTATCTGAGTCACAGGTAAAACCAGTATCCAAATACTTAGTGAGGATGGTACCATGCCATACAATACTCTTCACGATCAGCCCATAATCAGTGACAAGAAGCCACTTTCAATGCTGCAGGTAAAAGCATTTTGGATGTTAGTACTGAATCATCTTAGATTCCTTTTGTTATACAATAATATTTAAAAGTCTTAAAGGAATGAGTCATAAATGTGTCAGCTTTTTTTGTACTACAATATTGTCACTAGTTATAAATGGTAAAAAAAAATCTTTCTTTTTGCTGATTCCCTATGCTGCTCAGAACAAACAAATAGGTATGGCTAAACTTTTCTTTTTGGTACTGACTGCCCCTCATGGTACATGGGCTTATGATGCAGAATGTATTCTATGCACACCATATGTATGCAGCTTTTCTAACTTCCTGTTTCATAGCTTTGACATGACAGTTCCTGATATAAAAAGTACATTGAGTTCCTATAAAGCAGCCTCCTGACATTTTCAGACTTATTAGCCAGTTTTCACACTGACTTCAATCAACCTCCTTAATCCTCTGAGGAAAGAGCATTTTTAATTCATTGATTGGCTGATAAGCTTGCAGCAAAAAAATGATTTACACGTAGATGAATTGTGCTTACAAGATGGAACTCTGAGCATTAGGAGGGGATCTGAATTTCCTATCTGTCATTTTATTTGCCACGTTCATTTTTTCTCCGCCATTACCCTTCCTGATTATGATCTTTAAGCACTATTGGGCCTCTGCTTCCACAGTTTTTAATCTGCCTTTAATCCCATAGATTTTAAATATTCCCAGTACTGAGAGACTGGAGGCAATTAACTGCCCTTCTGATGCTCTGCTTATCAGTTGCCTCCTTGTATCTCTCTGAAGCAGCCTCAAGACACTTCCAGGCTGACAAATACTACCATCATTTCCGACAGAGAAGTCGCTACCAAACGATACAAATCCATCTGAACTATTCTACCAGAACCAGAAGCCTTGCAAATGTCTCTAACTGTCCCTAATGCAGCTTTCAGTAGACACATTGACTCCTTGTCTGTATACAGATATTACAAGCAGAAACCCAGAGACATAAAACATTTCAGGCTCCTTCATAAACTTTTTTTGTTAGACAGAAAGGAGTCTACGTTATGAAAACATTAACTATTCTTAAACAGAAGAATGAGTTCCTGTTCTCAATCACACTAAATTGGGACTGGCAGCATTGTGAGTCTGGGATGGTACCACTACTCTGAAGTCAGTGGGGGATGCTTCTGGTACCAACACATGTCCAAATTTACTGACAGTATCTCATTACGATTTGCAAGATGAGATGCCTATCTCATGATTATAAGATAACGACCCATCCATGTCTATTTAATGAAAGGACATGCATTGCAGAGCAGAACTGTATTATGTTTAATTTCATGGGGCAAAACCAGAATAGGAGCTAACAACTAAACTAGCTAACAGAAGTCATTTTTGAGAAGCTTGACATTCTAATAAAAGTACATATAAATTTGACCTGTACTGTAAATTATTTTTTAATCTAATGTATATAAACATGACCTGTAGTAGTACATTTTCAGTACTAGTAGTTGTTTTCTTTAGACTAGCAGATCAATGGTTCAGAGCCTAGTACTGGCACTTTATTTTGTATTTTAACTGCATCATTACTTAAATTAATTGATAGTGAAAAGTATTTAAATAAAGGCTTTAATTATATGACAAGCCGTAACTAACAGAATGCTGTGCAAAAGTGTTATGTCTGTTCTGACACAGAACATGAGCTGCAACACAGGCAGGTGGATTTACATATACATGGCAATTTCACATGCATAAGCACAAAAGATAACTGCAAAGCAATTCGAACATCATGAACAATATATGTGTCATCTATATGTCGTACTGCTGGCTACTGAGTAAGATAGCAAGATGTCTACAAAATGTAAGATCTTAACACAGGAGTCGTAATCCATCTTCATGTTGAAAGGGTTAATTTAGAGAAAAAGAGAGCTAGTATAAGGAAAATAAAGGGTCTAGTAGTAATTGTGCAATGAAAACCTGGAGTTATACTGGTAATTGACAGACTAGCATAAGGGCTTCAACACATTTCTAAGTGTGCAATACATTTTCGATTGAGTTCAAATCAAGTTTTATGAAAGGTGTTCTAGTAAGTGAAGTGCTGGGTAAACTGTATTTGTATTCATCTGTATGGTTACAGTGACAGTCAAAAATATTTCTTTGACCTCTAACACTGTTTAATACCATGAAGCTTTAATTTAATTTTTGTGTGGTGCTCTCATCTCTTAACCGCTTAGCACAAGAAATATTTAGAAATCCTAAAATAATGAGAGGACAAAAGACCAAAATTAGTGACAGATTTTAAATATTCTCTTATAAGCTTAGAAAGTTGGTAGAATAATAGGATTTGTGTTGACATGTAGTTTATAAAGGATATGAAGTCTGTAACTCAAATGTGTGTCTTTATTTAGTGACTTCATTCCTCAGTGGATTGCCAGAAAACCACACATTTATAAAGAAAAGACCAGTAATATGAGATAAAAATCTGGACATTCTGGGAAAATCTGGACAGTTGTAAGTATGGTGGTGCTGCAGTTCTGCAATATATGTATATATATATATATATATATATATATATATATATATATATATATATATATATATATATATATATATATAATCTGTGCATAGGGTGTAAAATGGTAGTTTTGCTTTGAAATTGCATTATTTAGTGATATGATACTTTTGAATGAACTTTTTGCTGTTAAACCTGGACAACTAGTGAGATAAACCCATGCTTACACATATGTATCCATTTACACCCCCCATTTCCCATTTTCCATATAGAGTTGGGGCATTACTTCAATAATGCAATAATCTACAGCCAAGGTTCACACTACTGGGTGGTTAGCCCTGCCACAGTTATTCTTTCATACCACTCACATGCATGCATTTTCAGTCCTGTGGGCGGTTTTGAGTGTCCAATCCACTTAAGGCATGTCTTTGGAATGTGGGCGGAAATTGGAGCATACAAAAGAAAACACATGTGAACACAGTGAAGACATGCAAACTCCACAAAGAAGGCATCCCAGATGAGAATCAAACTGAAGAATCTCTTTCTGTGAGATGACAACACTATCCATTGCAACACTGTGCCACCCCCAAGTTTACTTATATGACAGGGTACATTTTTGGCTTCGTTCATTGCAGATATGCTTTCCAAGTAGTCTGAAATTCCATACTATGGCTTTATTGTAAATCTTGATTTCTTCTGTCTATAAGACTTAGTCAGTCTTTCTTTAAAAACACACTTCCTTAAAAGGTATTCTTCCACAACAATCGCATTTTAACACTGGTCCTGCCCTGTGCATCTACTTCACACAAATACAGACTTCTACTTCCAGCAATACATGCATAATTTGAACAAAAAAAGAAAACAGATTGAGGTGAAAGTAGAGCCCCTCAGACTCATTCATTTCAAATCAGTGTTGTTGCACGAGTAAGAATTTAGCAGACGTAAGACACCAAATAATTAATAATACCTTTTTTATCATATTTAGCATGTGTATAGTTAGTCAAATAGAATGTAAATCAAGGTATACTAATTAATTTTTAAGGGAAAAAATTTTCTCAGTACAAGCCACATACCCTACCATCTAAAAAGATTTTTGTGTCCAGAGCATTGCAACCAGCTATCGAATTAAATAGTTTTACAAAACAAAATCCATCTTTAGCTTTGTATTGAAATGTAAGAGTATACATAGCATAGAATAAAAGGTAGTTATACTTCTCAATGGAGCGTGAGTATCAGAAGTTTGGAAAATGAAGCACAGTTCCAAACTTGTGGTAAAAACAATGTTTTCAGGGTCCTGTTATGGTTAGACCCCATTTTAGCAAACAACAGTGGTAATGCAGAGAATACAATAACATGTGTAGGTTATTGTGCTAATGTGCATGTAGTTGGAGGGATGAGCGTATACTTTGAGGGTATGTTCCTGTCTTGAATACTGGCGGCACTGTAACTCAGTCTTGAAGTTACATTGAAACAACCATCTATCAGACAAATCACAGACTATATGATCATAAAATGTCCACAAACTATAATTGTGCAAAATGTCATAAATTAGTACTCATTCATGTCAAATTCAGCAAGAGATTGTTTCCACAAAACAATATCTATCAGAATTAGTATATAATGAATGGAAAAGATGCAGATATTCCCTGACTGGATTTCAGGAATTCACCCCACTAAATGGGTCTATTGTGTATTACTGAACTGCCCTTATGTCAGATGTAAAGCACAGACAAAATAAGTTCAATCATACACAACTCGGCAATGGCAGAAAAAAATGAAAACAATAACATTGAGAGAGGAAAACTATTACTTCTCCCAATATTAAAACTAAAACACCCTGTAATACTAGCATCGATTTTGTCTGAAAATTGACAGTTACAGTAAAGCTTAAATTACGTTAAGTTGTAGGGGTAGGGTTGGGGGAAGGGGCAGCTCTGTCCCCCTGCACCACCTTAGTAATTGGTGCTAACCCTAACCATAATACTGCCCCTTCCCCAACCCTAAATCTACAACTTAACGTCAATTAAGCCTTACTGTAACACTGCCCTTCCTCCAACCCTAACCTTACACATTAAAGTCATTAAAACCTTCTCATAACACTGCCACTATACAAGACAGATTCAGACACACAAACATTCAGAAACACATACAAACGACACTACATCTATCCTATAACCTAACCCTTACCCTAAAATACACTAACTCAGACACAAACACACAACTCCCACCCTTCACTCATTGCTGTCCTGACCACTAACACATAAACATACTCTCAACCCTCCAACCCCTCTTATCTGTATTGACATTCCATACCATCGACATATCCACTGTTTGGCCGTCCGTACCATAGGCATTAACTCACACTCCTGCATCTGTCAAATAAATGTATGTTCAGTCAAGCACAGTGAAAACCCCCAAACACATATTTGTCTTTTTTTCTGTCTTAAGAAGAACTGCAGTCACTAATTTCTGTCATCAAATATGTTTGGAAATGGTCGCCTGTATTTCTAACTATCATTATTATTTTATGTATGCATTTATTTAATTATGTATGCATTTATTTAATTATGGATGCATGTATGTATTCATTTACTGCTAGGTAAAAATATATGCATTACTTTTATAATACTCTCTTTTAACTTTCCTTGACTTAATCTGATACAATATTTGATACAAATAAACAAGCATTATATAAGTGATTGTATGAACAAATACCTGTGTAATTATGAGGTCAGAAACAATGCTTACACACTGCAGCATTTTCACATATCCCTATGTGTTTTATCAACATGCTTGAGAAATGGATTATCACAAAAGCAACTGTTAAGGACAATAAACAACAATGCTAAAGAAGAAACAAATATAGTCTGACGCACCTTTGACTTAAAATTTTGTAAAGAGGTTTAGGTTTTTGTTCTTGGCACAGTGAAAGCTTGGAATGGTCTGCTTTGTTGTGATAAGCCTTAAATGTTTTCTATCAGATTATTAGAACAACAAGTCACTCCTCATCTATATCAAATAAGACCCAAACATTCATGAGAACCACTCAACATGGAATAACAACTGGAATTGTCGTCTCATTCACCAGCTCAAATGAATATGCTAGGACTCCATGTGACTCAGTCAGTGGCAAAGGTCATTCTGCTACATCGTTTTGAGTGAGCTATCACATAAAAGTCTATTTCTGGTTCATTACCCACAATTTAATTATACAGTTTGCCATCTGAGGCTAAGCATCTTCTGGGCATGATACACTCAGCTCCTGTGTGAGTAAAAAAAAAAAGACAGTATCTGTTCACACGTATTGTCTCTATCAGAAGGAAGATGGTACATGGGTTATCCTGAGTTTTTCTTATTCAGGCTGTGATTACTGACAAATCCATGCTTGCCCAGCCAGCACTCGTATGGTTTCATCTCATTTCCACTCTCGCAATACTGACTACACTGCCATGTGGGTCTGCATCAAAGTAATTTGTTAATCTATGATCTATATGGAGCTGTAGATGTAGGGCAGTATGCATACAAGAGACCTCAGGAATGGTGTAATAAGCTGCAATCCATGTCATACAGCAATATTTTTTAACTTGTTGAACCTTAATGACAGGTATGCCTTCAAGGATTGTAGATATCATAGGTATTGATGGCATTCTGACCTTACAGTGGTGAGTATATCAGCATATATGTATGTTAAGAAATAAAGATGGATGTGAGGTCCTTAACCTACATGCCTTTTATTCAGTCATAAAGTCCTTTATTGTGCGGGATAATATGTAAGACCTATTTTGCCATAGATATTAGTTGTCTGCAAATGCTAACATCTTACTCAGAAGATCTAGAGTCGTTTGTAAAGAAGTAGGGTACTTAACCATTATGTACATGCAGTATAGCTGGAAATTACCCAGGTTCTTGTTATATCTAACTACCTGGAGCATGCATTATGAGACATGTACCTAGTGCCAGTGACTCTGTCTGATGACAATGAGACTCATGGAGTACCTGTTATGGATTCCATAAGATGAGGACATTGTTCTCCTTTTTATCAGTGTCCAACTGTATTAGACTTGATTTTACATGAATGATGTCAGCATGTGTCAGTCTCTGTTATTTGCAATCTTCAAAAATGTCATAAGGTCACTCAGCTACATGGCATACTGGATAAAGTCTCAACAATGCAATGACCCTGATGGTCTTAGTTCAATTAGCCATTAGTTCAATTAGCAGATCAGTTGGTTATTATATTATTATAAGAGATTAGAAGTGAACTTCATATGCCAGCTTTCTTACTCCAGTATGAGAGATTAGTGGTCTGCAGGTTATTTTATCACATGCAGAGGTAGATCATAGACAATGGAGCCATGCATTCCAGTTAATGGAGGCATGAACTTGGCATACCATATGAAGCACGCATATGGAAGATGAGGCACAGTAGGCATTTGTGCTAATCCGGATGTGCACATCAACCATTAAGGGATGGGATTAGGCATATTAGAGCAAAAAAAAAAAAACATGATCACTGTGTGAATAATATCCTCAGTGATCATCACTCAAAAGTACAAATAGACTGATTGATACTCAGCATCTCCACAGGCTACATACCCATAGAGTGGTGCACAGCAATGGTTATTCTGCTCCACAAAGGTGGAGCCAAAACTGACCCTGGGAACTATCACCCTATAAGCCTGACTAGCTTGGTTTGCAAGGCTATGGAGCGCATCATCATGGAACTCATTAACAGAGACATTGGGAACCTCCAAAAACTGGACCCTACCCAGTTCAGCTTTGTTAAGGGCAGATCATGCCTCCTAAACCTGGTGGACTTCCTTGAGACAGTTACCAAGGCTATAGATGAGGGAAAGGTGGTACACACAGGCTACCTAGACCTCGTAAAGGTCTTTGACACCATTCCCCATCCTGGTATTATAGACAAGCTCACCAGCCTGAACATAAACCGCTATGTCACAAGATGGGTTGCCAACTGGCTCATAGACAGAACCCACATGGTGAGAGTTGGGGGAGCTAGGTCCAACTCTAAACCGGTTACAAGTGGCATTCCCCAGGGCTCAGTCCTAGGACCCCTCCTGTTCAGCATATACTTCTCAGAGGTACAGGCAAGCACAGGAGGACTATGGCTGACCAAGTTTTTCCAGACAACTGCAAACTAGGTGCTATAATTGACTCTCCAGCTGACACAGACATCCTCCAAAAGGGTCTCACTGAGACAGATACCTGGTGTCAAAATCATGGCCTCAAGCTAAATGCCAGAAAGTGCATAGTCATCCCATTTGGAAAAAACAAAGTACCCACAAACTACCACATATGTGGTAGTCCCCTAAATACAGCAGATGTAATAAAGTATCTGGGGACCCAAGTAGATATTAATCTCTCCTTTGATAATCACATTGCCAAAGTGGTTAGAAAATCCTTCTATGTGGCCCACCTAATCACAAAAGGGTTCACTTCCAGATCAAAAGAGGTCATTGTGCCCCTCTACTCATCACTCATCAGACCCATCATAGAGTACAATGCCCCATTTAGGATGTACCTTACATAACACCTGCAACAGCTGGAAAGACCACAGAAGTACCTCACCAAGAGGATCACTGGCCTCAAACAGATGCCCTATGCAGCTCGACTGAAGAAACTCCAGCTGTACTCGCTTGCATACTGCCTACTCAGAGGTGATCTCTGCCTGACATTCAAGGCCATGTCCAACCCAGAATTGATGGACATGCTCCACCTAAAGAAAACTATATCCCCTCAAGCCACAGGCTCTAGGGATCTAAACCTCACCACAACAATAAATAGGACGTGCTGGAGGGATAGATTCCTGTCCCAGAGACTTCCCGCTCGACTGAAGAAACTCCAGCTGTACTCGCTTGCATACTGCCTACTCAGAGGTGATCTCTGCCTGACATTCAAGGCCATGTCCAACCCAGAATTGATGGACATGCTCCACCTAAAGAAAACTATATCCCCTCAAACCACAGGCTCTAGGGATCTAAACCTCACCACAACAATAAATAGGACGTGCTGGAGGGATAGATTCCTGTCCCAGAGACTTCCCATGCCTTGGAACAAGATTCCAGTCTACATTAGGCAGAGCTCCTCACTAACACTCTTCAAGAGAAACCTTGACGAGTGGATGGGAAACAGAAAGTTTACCCCGGGGATCACTTCAGTGGCTCTGCTGGACAGAGGCACAGAGAACTAATCTAAGGGGGTGGCGAAAGCCAGCATATTCTGGCTAAGCATCTAAATGCCTTTGGGCAGATAGCCTAGTACCTACCTATGAACCTATGATAGTGGAGGTCTGATGATCAGCAGGCAGCAGTGAGACAAAAAGGATATTGAGAACTATTATCACCCTGTCACACAGTGGCATACTCTCATAAGTTACTCCTCACCAGACATAAGAATGCCTAACTACAGGACCACATTTACAGCAATGTTTATGAAACTCCTTTGGAGACAAACCTTCATTACTCTGTGAAGCATATAGTTTACTATCCTACACAAACACACATACACACACACACACACACACATGGAAACTCAGACACACACATTCACAGGTGTGGGAGCACATGTCTATGTGCATTAAGAATCAAAAGGTGAAAAAGTAAAAATATTCTACATAGTGCAATTTAATAAAATATTTTCACATTTACTTAGCACATGAGCAGTGGATCCCTATGCAATATTAGGATTATTTTGTTTCTGTTGTCATGAGTGCATGCCCTAAATGTGCAAGGTTTGCCGAAAGACATTTATATGAAGCTGAAGAAATATGTGCAGTTATTTCTATGTATTATTGCATAAATGTAATATGTAATATGAAAATAAATTTATCACAAAGTTTCAGGTGATGAAAGTGACCATCATTAAGAAATAAACCAGTCTGTAATTAAACCTGCAGGCATAAATAAAGCACTTAGAATTGTGCTTTATAAGGCACCACTTCAAATAAGCAAACTGCAACAGTGATTAGAACACTACATCAAGACAACAAAATCTCAGACCCAGAGTCCATTGAATGCAGAAGCTTTCTACAAATCTTATAACCTCCTTTGTTCTAGACCAATCATTTGTGGATATGGATATGAGAAAATCCGCCCTAAAAAATGCTTTACATCAATTTGGTTTGTCTTCATACATTAATGCTAAGAAAACACAGGTCTGACTTTGACATTATTAGTCACCATGTATGCTGTTTAGTTTTAGTCTTATTTTATTTTACTGCTTTCTGATTAGTTCTTCAGCATCCTGCTCCATTAAGTACATGTTGAAAATGTTTTTTCTTACATAAGAATTGCATGATGGTTAGGAATTCCTTTCATTATGGTCATCTTCAACTCTTCTACTTTCTGCACAGTGTTGTTAATATTTCCATTATATGAACTGAAGTTCTTCAAAATTTTTATAATAAAATGACATTTAAGAAAAGTTATCAAAAAGGTGAATTGGACAACCCCCCCCCAAAAAAAAAAACCCATAAATTTAGCAAGTCTAATATTATACAATGTCAAAGAATAGGGAAACGCTCAATCTGGTCTCTAAACTGAACCCCCCCATGTGTCACCACGCACCTTAGTCAACAAGCATACACTCATTCAACTATTGGTTCAAAATATATACATTCATAAATGTGCAGTATGCAAAATGTTCATCAACCAACATATAACAACCAGTTGCATATATTGTACCATACCTATAAGTATAGTAGCTCTGAAATGGAACCATGTGAGTGCTTCCATACGCTTTTTGTATTCGGATAGAGTGCACACACACCTTCTTGACTGAGCTTATAATCCCACTTCTAATGCATTATAACACACTTCTGAGTCTTGTCATAGATGGAGCTCATGCTAAAGACTTTGTTGACTGCCTTGCCTTTGTATGAGTAAGCTATCTTCACTTTCTCACTCCCTTTTCTTCCTGGCTGTATAGCAGTTAATGTGCTAAACCTATGCCATTGAGGCATAGTCAGTACCAAATTCACTCTGCAGAATTTTGCTAAGCCTTCAATCTTATTTATAGTTCTCAGTGCTCACTATGAGCATTAACACCCATAGCATACTAATACCACTGTCTCTACCAGCACCATGTAAACCTTCATTGCCAGTTTCCACCTCTCTCTCTTCTTACTGAGCTTCTACTCACGGCTGTTAGCCTGTCCTTTTCCAGATAGTACCAAAGTTCTTCAGCAATTCTGAAATACTCAGCTTTCATTGGAGATGAACATTTTCTGCTTAAGAATAGTCTGGTTTAAATCTAGTCTATGTGTCATCTTCTTCCTCAAAAGAGTTTTCAGGATAGGATACAAAAATGTTTGCTCAGCCTACCCCACCTTATGGAACACAGGGATGAATTCCCCTGAATAAGACCCGGATGATCAGAGTTCCTTTAGTGAAATGAAGGCTAGGAGATCCATGGAAGATAGGTTGGTAGAGAGCAGGCAATGACACATCATCATTTTTGGAGGGTGGAAGGTGGATTTGGGTGATGTCATGATTGACATCCCAAGGGAGCACCTGGTGTTACACCTTCAGAAAATAAACTTGTTATGTACGTGTTGACTCTGTGTAAGCACACTGGCTGGGAAAGCCAGTATATGAAGGCACACTTCCTGCTAGGGTTGCCACCTTTCATTGTGGCCGAAACCGGACCAAAGCTACACCCCTCACACCTCCCCTAACCCTGCCCATCTCCTCCCTTTCCCTCTACCTGACCACTTTTTACCCATTCTGTGACATCATAGCCATGTCAAGAGGAGTAAGAACATCCTCTTTTCTTGGTTTGTCATGCAATTGAATCGCATTTGTGATGCTTATGTTTTAAAGAAAAGCATAGTGAATCTCCCAATTTAACAGACTCTGACAGTCTGTTGATTTTCTAAAGAGAATATCTGAGTTTGTGCTGTGTTTTCCGGACTAGTGGACAACTGGTTTGATTTCCAGATAGTCAGGAAGAAAGTGGATAGGTGGCAACCCTATTTCTTGCAAAAGGCAACACTCAGTGGAGATTAGAAGATGTAAAGCAAGGATTAGGGACTTCCAAGGTGGAAGAAAGGCCACTCTGTTGTACCTGGAAGCTACCCTTCTCTGTATCTCCAACTTAACACAAGAGGAGTGGTTCCTGGCCCAGAAATTGTAGCTATTGGCCGTTTGGGCAGTTTTTTTTCATCTTTCAATGTTCTGGTTTAAAAGCCACACTTGCGCTTGTTTCCCACCTTTCCTGTAACTATCCTAGTCCAGATACAGAGTTGCTGTATCCAGGACTGTTGGTAAGTTTCTGAGCCTCACAAGCCTTTCTGTGTTGGAGGAAAGCCTTCTAGCTTATCAGTGGAAGTGTTAAGCACTAGGTAGCCTCTCTACCACGAGAGGAGAGGTTCTTGGCCCAGAAATTGTAGTTTATTGACCATTTGGACAGTTTGTCCGTCTCTTTCAACTTTCTGGTTTAAAACACTACATCTGCGCTTGTTTCCCATCTTTCCTGTAACTAACCTACTGGGTAGCACTAGAAAGCCTTAAACTGATACAAGCCTTCTAGCTTAGGAGAGAGACTTTGGAGTGATTAAGTATCAGTTTTCTGTACTTTCTTGCTGTACTTAACTGTTTTCTGTCTAAATGCAGATTTTGCAGCATTTATTCTGGTTTAAAAGCCTGTTTTTTTTTCACATATCGTACTTATTTGATTGCCTGCACTTTTAAAAAGTTGTTTTTAGTTTACATAATTTGTTTAACTGATGTAGGCTACACCCTAAAGTGCAATAGCCTTTTCCGATCGTTTGTAGTCATTTAAAGCTGTTTTAAGTGTATTTTTGCTGTTTTTGCCTTATCTTTTCAAAAAAAAAACAAAAAAATTCCTTGTTTCCTACCTTTCTAAGCTAGTATAGTCCAGTTTTTAGGCTAGTGCTGAATTCAGGGCTGTGATACTAGTTTCTGAGTTGCCCATACCTTACTTGGATAAAAGGAAGTTTCTCTGTTCACCTGTGAGAGAGGGGAGCTTTGAGCAACCTATCTGTCCCTGGAGGAGTGGTTCCAGCCCAGATTAAGTAGTTTATTTGCCATTTTGGGCTAATTTCTATCTCTTTCATTTCCCTACTATACAAACACTTTTGCACGGTTTTACACACCGGGCAGTGCCAGTTAGCTACGGTTAAATTATTCACGGCTCCACTAAGTCTCCTCTTCAGTTTTTCCCTTGAAACTAGTCTAACTCTCAACCTAAGCACTCAAAAAGCATCTTACTGCCCAGCACTTGCTCAGACCTAATAGCAAGCTAATATACCCTGACATTGATTGCCCAGTTGGGCAAGGCTCTTTATTCACTCCTCAACAACCAAGCGACTAAGCAGCTCACCCTACTATTCAGGCATGACCAAAGGGCAACTTCAGGTGCACTCTCCAGTCCAGCTGGTGAATCTGTGTATTCTGAGACAATGTTAAAACTGCTTCATGTACACAGACAACCCTCTCCTCCTACCACAAAACACTAACATATGCGAGAGATGCAATTATACAGCCAAACTGGAGGCTAAGTTGTCTCTACCCAAGACTGGAACAGACAGGCAAGAGGAGAAGATTAACACTTGCACCACAACTCCAGCCACACACAGACCTACTAAAACAGCACTGGCAAGAAATACACATAAATACACAAAATCATTCTTGAAGGCTCTAAATAAAAACCTGCAAAAACATTAGAGACCTCCAAAGCAGACACCCAAACAACCTGCATTTCCTGTCACAAACCAGACAACACATAAAACACAAAATCAGTGTGCCGCACAATCGCAGCCCTTATGGCGAAATAATATACCTAACACACTGGTAATAGGTGACTCTATAGTCAGGCACACTGACATCCCACTCACTAGGCTGGACAAGCAGAAGGTTACGGTTAGCTGCCTGTCGGGAGGAAGAATCCGTCACATAACACAAGCACTCAGGTCACTCCAGAACAAGTACAAATATGACTCTGTCATTGTTCATGTTGGTGTGAATGACCTGAGATGTACCTTCCTGGACTACATGAAAAGAGACATGGAAGAGCTCTCTGATCATGCAGCCCAGGCTGGTATGACCCTGACCCTGAGTAGCATCCTGCCCTCACCAAGAATGATACCTCAGTATAAAGAAAAAATTATCAATTTCAACAATTGGCTAAGCTTCTGGTGTCATTAAAAGGGGATCCAGAGTCTGTCAGCCTGGGACGACATGCTCGACAAGCCATGTTGCTTCACAAGAGATGTTGCACCTGTCACCCCTAGGCTTTCGAATACTGGCCAAGGCTCTTGCTACCCCCATAGTGCCTTTTTTAGGCAAGGCTCAAAAGTCAAACCCACCTCCATAAACAGCACAATTAACAAAAAATTGAGGGTTATGCTACTCAACGCCAGGAGTTTAAATCTCAAAATGTACGCGCTCAAAGCACTCCTCAGTATGGAGAACGTCGACATCTGTGCAGTAACTGAAACCTGGTTCAAGGCTCCAGAGAGCACCCTAGCACTACCGGGCTGCAACTCATACCACATGTTTCGGCCACAGAACACAGGCTGAAACACAAAAGGAGGGGGTGTATCCATATTCATCAAGGATACCTACACCTCCAGGTTAGTGGTGCAGCATGATACCTCTGAGATCAGTCATGTGCAACTAACATCGGGCAAATCTGCAATGCAAATTGTGGCCTGCTACAGATCACCCTTCATGACCCAGGACCACCACTCCACCTTTCTGGTGGCACTGGAAAACATGAAGGTCCTACCAAACACCCTGATACTCGGCGATTTCAATTACCCTACCATTCACTGGGAAAACTACTCGAGTACAAATTCCCAGGCCCAGTGCTTCCTGGAATTCATCAACTCAAATGCCCTGGATCAGCTGGTAAACACCCCTACCAGTGGGGAAAACATATTGGACCTGGTCATCACCAACATGGGTGACAGGTGTTCCACACCGGAGGTCAACCCGTCACTGGTTAGATCAGAACATAAACTAATCACTCTGGATGTCCACACCCCACCACCACAGCAAAATAAGGAAACCACAGTAAAAAACTTTTCTAAAGCAAACTTCACCTTACTTAAGACAGAGGTGGTAAGTTTCACAGCCACCACACTAAAGGATAACGCTGTCTAAGATACAGAAACCTTTACAAATGCACTCTATGAGCACGTACAGGGATGCATGGATCATGCCATCCCTAGCAAAACCAAGACTCACTCATCTAAGATAAGGAAACCAGTTTGGTGGACCCCTGCAATAAACAGGCTATACAATAGAAGGAGGAAACTAGTTCAGAAAAAAAGCAAATCCCAAGAAGGAAAGACATCCCTGATCAGTATCAGTAAGAAACTGAGGTTCCTCATGAAATCATCCAAGGCTAACTTCAAAAGAAAAATAGCCAAGGATTCAAAAGATATCCACAAAGCCTTCTTTAGCTAAATTAAGAATCTAAGTGGCAACTCGCATATATGCACTTTACTAGTGCAAAATAGCACAAAATATACTGAACCTACTGATATTGCCAACACCCTGGCAGATAGATTCAGTGCAAACTTCACCCCCCTCTCACCTCCAAAAGGGCCCACAACAATACCAGAAAAGTGTAGTGTCCCAAAAATCACAGACGCACAGGTGAAAACAGCCTTTTCAAAAGCCAAAAACACAGCATCAATGGGACCAGATGGTGTCCCAGGCTGCGTCTTGCACGAACTACAGAACAAACTAACCCCCCAGCTAAACACGCTATTCAACCTCAGCCTTTCCACAGGCTACGTGCCCATAGAATGGCGCACAGCAATGGTTATTCCTCTCCACAAAGGAGGGGCCACAACTGACCCTGGTAGCTATTGCCCTATAAGCCTGACTAGCCTGGTCTGCAAGGCTATGGAGTGCGTCATCATAGAACTCATTACCAAAGACATTGGGAACCTCCAAACACTTGACCTGACCCAGTTCAGCTTTGTTAAGGGCAGATCATGCCTACTAAACCTGTTTGACTTGTTTGAGACAGTCACCAAGGCCATAGACGAGGGGAAAGGTGGTTCACACAGCCTGCCTTGACCTAGCCAAGGCTTTTGACACCATTCCCCACTTGGGTATTACAGAAAAACTCACCAGCCTGAACATAAACCATACGTCATGAGATGGGTTGCCAACTGGCTTACAGATAGTACTCACACGGTAAGAATAGCGGGCTCCAGCTCTGACTCTAAACCAGTCACAAGTGGTGTCCCGCAAGGCTCGGTCCTGGGACTCCTGCTGTTCGGCATATACTTCTCAGAAGTACAGGCAAACACAGGAGGACTATAGCTAACCAAGTTCGCCGATGACTGCAAACTGGGAGCCATAATTGACTCTCCAGTTGACACGGACATCCTCCAAAAGGGCCTTACTAAGACAGACATCTGGTGTCAAAGTCATGGCCTCAAGCCAAATGCCAAAAAATGCATAGTCATCCCATTTGGGAAAAACAAATCACCCATGAATTACCACATAGGTGGCAGCCCCCTTAATACAGAAGAGGTAATAAGAGATCTGGGGACCCAGGTAAATAGTAATCTCTCTTTTGACAATCATGTTGTCAAAGTAGTTAGGAAATCCTTCTATGTCACCCATCTAATTACTAAAGGGTTCACATCTGGAACTAAAGAGGTTATAGTGCCCCCCTACTCGTCACTCATTAGACCCATCATAGAGTACAATGCCTCATCTTGGGTGTACCTCACAAGACACTTCCAACAGTTGGAAAGACCACAAAAGTAGCTCACCAAGAGGATTACTGGTCTCAAACATATGTCCTATGCAGCCCGACTGAAAACACTCCGGCTGTACTCAATGGCATATCGCTTACTCAGAGGTGATCTTTGCCTGACTTACAAAGCCATGTCCAAGTCAGAATTGATGGACATGCTCCACCTAAAGAAATCCAAGTCACTGCGAGCCAGGTGCTCTAGTGAGCTAAACCTCACCACAACAATAAATAGAACATGCTGGAGGGATAGATTCCTGTCACAGAGACTCCCCATGCTTTGGAACAAAATTTGAAATTACATCAGGCAGAGCCCCTCACTAACACTCTTCAAGAGAAACCTTGACGAGTGGATGGGTAACAGAAAATACACCCCTGGGATCACTTCATTGTCTCTGCTTGACAGAGGATCAGTTAATTAATCAATGGGGCGGTGAAAGCCGACATGCTCTGGCTAGGCTTATAAATGCGCTCGGGCAGATAGCCTAGTACCTACCTATAAACCTATGAACACAGAAGCACCAAGTGGGCTGAGAAATGAAATTGCAGTACTCTTGAATAGCCTGGGGTTGCTGAGTACTTCCCACAAAATGAATGAGTGTGCCAATTGTTTCAAAGTAGTGCTACCATTGGGCAAGAACATTGAAAGAGGAAAAAAACAATACATAAATAATCTGTTTATCCTACTAGAATTTGAATATTTATTACAGCTCACTTAGATAAAGTAACATGAGAAATTAATATAAAAGGTTTAACAGCAATAATAAAGGCAGCCTTCCTAAGGAAAATTTCTGCTTTCTATTGCAGTAACTGCAGTGAGCTTAGAAAGAAGTTGAATCACCTGGCTAAACTAAAGCCAGAGCTCCTCTCTTTATTCATCATTGTAAATTTGCAAACTCGCCCCCCTTCCTCTTTCTTTAGCATGCAGGTGTGGACTGTTCTTCCCAGAATTTGTTTTCTTTTAACCACCTCTTTACTGGATGTCAACACAATAATTCCTCTGCTGTATTTTGTTTTGACCCTATATTTTCCTTTGTAAGGACTTACTATAGGGCTTCACTCATATACTACATGATGACACTTCTAACTGGTAAAATTATTGCTCACCTTCTTTCTCAAGCTCTTAGCACTTCTATGCTCTACACAATATTCTCAGACCTTTGGAAGGCCACTGTCATTCAAACATTGCCCAAACTGGGACCTTAAATGTTGCTATCTCTTGCACACTTCATTTTATTCTCCTACCCTTTGCAAAAGTAGTATAACAAACAGCAAGATAAGGAAGCAGTTGTATTCATGAGAATTACTATATGAATAGTAAAATGAATTGCATGAGGCACACAGTACAGGTACCATCTTAGTCACATATATTATTGGCATTTAGAGACATATGGATAGTTGTGAGGTAACAAGGCTGATGTATTTGGACATTACACAGCCTACGAATTCCATAGATATTGTGTTCTGTTACAGAAATAAAGTCAGAAGAACTTAATCAGACTGTGCTCATCTGCTGTAGAAGTTTTAGGTACGATCATTCTATTCCCTAGATATTCCAAATAGACATTTTATGAAGACTATGAAAGTCCATTTTTTGATGTGGACATTTTTTTATTAATACATTCCCCTTCAGTAAGCAAAACATTTATGCTCTGTTGAACTCTGATGCTTTAACCGTAAACACAGATTATTTAAATACCCTGATCAGAAATAAACTAACTCAGAATCTTGTCAAAGCACAGATTCTCAGGAAACAGAACTTGAGTTGAAATCAGCTTAATCAAGACCAAAAGAACAATTGTGAGATGCAAAAAATGCTGAATCTGGTGCAGACTGCATAAACTCATGACTCCCTACCTGGTGATTTACTGGGTTGTAATGCAGCTTATATATTTTAGGGTATGATCAGACACGTGAAGTAGGAGTCACGCAAAATATCCTCCCCAATAAACTACAGTTGTAATAAATGTTCCTAGGGCAACACTAGTCTGTTGATCCAGAAGATGATTATGATGCTAGCCAAGATATCCCAAATCATAGGCATTCATTGACATGACTAATTTATACCACTTTTGACCCTTTTCAATGAGGTCTTGAAGGCCAGATCCAGGGTGCATTTACAGCTACTAAAACAAAACTACTCTCTCAAATAAAACTCAGAAATGTATTCATTAAAACAGTATCACACACAACCTTTCACATTTCCTGTTCTTTGTCAACTTCTTTTACAATTGCACATACATTTTTTCCATTTTATGCTTAAACAGGATCAGTGAGTTACTTTGCTTTACACCCAAAGAAAGTCTATTCCATAAAAGAGTGATTCTCTGTGATATTTTTCCTCTCACCAGCAGATTCATTTTATGTTTTGGTGCTAGTTAAGATCTCTAAAGCGGTTCTTTAAGGTTTTATTAGTTTTGAGGATATGCAGGAGGTTGCATAGGACAGGATCCTTCAAGTCTTTGTAGGCCAGATAAAGTTCACCTCTTGAGAGTCATAGAAAACAGAAAATAGACAGAGAGAATGCTTTAAACTGGACTGAGCAGTTCAAGGAAACCATTGATTATCTTAGTGAGGAAATGCTGCAGTCTCTAAAGCTAGGTACATTCCAAAGGGGTCATTATAGCCAATAATTGTGTACACCTGACTCATTTTGTGTAAGCTACAGGACTGTGAATTTCAAATTTTCATTTGGATATGTTGCATTAATTATACCATAATACTTTTACTACACTGCAATATGACATAGATGAGTCCAGTCTATCTACTTACGCCACAAAAATTAAATAAAAATGGTTAGTAATGCTGCCTTACAGTGCTTGCTTTTCCCCTTTTGTTCTGGACTAGAGTGTCTTCTGTATGCTCTCCCTGTATCCACATGTATTTTTACCAGGCTGGTTTCCCTCCACATTTTTGAAACCTGTCTATAGGGTGATCAGTCTTGCAGATTACTTGCAAATTATGCGTGCATATTGTAAGTTTGTTTATGGGTATCCTGTGATGAACAGACATCCCCTCAAGAAGTGTTCTCTGTCTAACGTCCATAGACTTCCAGTGTAAGTTTTGACTCTCTTGTGAGCCTCAACAGGATAAAATGAGTTGGATAAGGAATGTAAGTTTTGTTTTATTTAGCCCACATTGTCTGATTAATACCTATTTATTTATTTGCAGTTTTTTTTTTTTACCAGGAAAGTTCAATTGGGTAATGCAATTTCACTGGAGACCCAGGGAAAAAAAATCCGAAAGACATATTTGGCAAAGAAAAAATGTTTTAAAGACATTGGGCCAAATTCCATAATATCTACACTAAGTGCACGTGATATGTAGTCAATACAATTCTTATCACATTTTTTGAGCTTTCTAGTCACTCAGAAAGATTACACTAAGTGTACATGAAGTCTATACTTTGTGGTAGCCTTTATGAATCCCTGTCAATATTTTAAGCTGCAAGAATATCAGTAAGAAAATTAAAATTAGGAGGAAGAATGTGTGAGTCAGGTCTGTGTTGTCTGTTCACTCAGAACACTTGCACGTAGTGTACACTTAGTGTAGGTGTTATTGAGTTCCAGCCACTTTTGAATGGGTGGAAGGAGCCTCATGGAAAGATAAAATCTGCACTGCATTAACTACTAATATATTTCATAGTGATTAGGGTTGCCAAACATCCAAACATCTTCTGGACTGTCCAGAATTAAGGGACACTGTCCAGAAAAACGGACACTGCCTGTATTGTCTGGAAAAAATGGTGCACATTTTCTTTTAATTAAAAAAAAAATTACACTTTTTTTAGGCGCATTCTTCTTTAAAAATGCTGTTTGCATCCGGTCGCACAGGCACAGAAGATGAAAACAGTGCCTGTGCGACTGATTGTTTACATCTGTTTTGCACATGCGTGGATTTTCAATTAGAAGACATTTAGACTGTGTGCAGTGGACTGGACAAGTGTGAGAGGTATGTAGGTCTGTGTACAGTAGTTTGAAATTAATTGATAGCCATCATCACCACAAAAAATCTTCATTCAGCTGTTTGCATATCTCGTCTTAACATCCAGCTTAGCTCCATTTATGGCATTTTTGATACAGCTGTTGTCTGCTTGACTGTGTTGTTCTGCCTCATTATTAGAGTTGTCTTTAAATAGTTGATTTATTATTGCTATGTAGAAATGTGCTGGGCTAAAATGCATGGGTCCTATTCTCCCAAAGTCTCCCAAAGGATAAATATTTCTTATGCATGGTATGTCTCAGCCTGTAGCACTTCAATGTCAGTTGTGAGATTTGGCATTTTGGAAGCCAATAATCAGTTTGGTATGGTAAATACATACCCTGTAGGTATGTTTTCTATACTGATTTCAGTTAAAGACTGCCCTTTCCATTTTATTTTTGTTTTTTTGCAAAAGGATACAATAATATATTTGCGCTGCTTTCTGGCTTATGAAGTGATTACAATAAATCAATTAACAACCTTGCTGGAGCTTTACTGTGCTGTGTATGTGTGTGTGTGTGTGTGTGTGTGTGTGTGTGTGTGTGTGTGTGTGTGTGTGTGTGTGTGTGTGTGTGTGTGTGTGTGTGTGTGTGTGTGTGTGTGTGTGTGTGTGTGTGTGTGTGTGTGTGTGTGTGTGTGTGTGTAAGAGATAGGGAGCATACTCTTCAACTCTCCAGGTTTTTGCAGAAAGTTCAGATTTTTGACCTTTTTTTTTGTCTGTTCCTCATAAAAAGGATTTTAGTTGCTAAGTAATGAGAGCCATTTGAGTTTTAGACTTCATATCCTTTACAAAAATACCTACTAACACAAATCCTGTTATTCTAGCCATTTTCTAGTCCATGAGAGCAATATTTATAACCTGTCCCTATTTATTTTAGGCTTTGTCCAGATTTCTTGCACTAAGAGTTTGAGGTACATGTGTGATATTTAAATATCCTAATGAGGGTTAGCAGGTGGTTACTAATTTGCTTAGACTCAAATCATGTACCTTAGCTACAGAAAATAAGATCATGTATCCTCTAACCTAACTACTGGGCTGGGTTTTTTGATGAATTGCATTTCAGGTGCATTTTTCAAGGAATTTAGTTTCAAATACATTTTCAAGAAATTGTGAGCTTCAAAGGTAAAGATTACTGCTGCTCATGCTAAGTCTGTTTGGGTCTATATTACGTTATTGAATACTCATGTATTCGTAAACGTAATAGTCTACCCCTAATTGTCGAAACCGTCAAATGTCAAACAACAAAAAAAGTACAAAAATCCACCCAAACAAACCATTTAAATGCTGTAAGCAGGGGGGCAAGCCCCCCAGCGCCCCCACACCCCCGCTACTTAAATATACCAACTCTGAGATCACCATGCAGTGCAGACGTCCATTTCCACACTGTACAGAGATCTCCATTGAAAAGTTCAACGCCTGACGTTTTCGACAATTAGGGGTCGACTATTAAGTTTTCGAATACTCAATAACATAATATAGACCCGTCTGTTTACAATGTGCAACTGTTTTGTTTAGCAAATACTGTCACTATTGTGGTTTAGAGCTTTAAAGCAGTGTTAGTAGCACAACAGGTAGGATAATTGTATGTTGATGCAGAAGGCTGTGGGTTCCATTCCCACAGCATATAGATGTAATGCTCATACTGTGTTGTATTTTAAAGGGGTGGGGTGCTGCAGTCCTGTGTATGTCCTCCTTTAGATGAGATGCCTAGTAGCTATGAACCTGTTTTCAGTTTGCCATCCATTCTCTATGGCAATATTAGCAGCTTACCATTTTTAATGTAACACAAGCAATCAATTCTTCAAGGGCAGCATGCTCTAATTTGTAGATGAAACACTGAAATATAAAGCTGTTTGTTACCAGCAACCTTTTTATTAGTTACAGATCTCTTTAATGTGGAATTATTCAGATAACTTTTACTTCTGCAGAAATTGTGCATATTGACTGATATTGGTGGAGTCTAATGACAAAAATTTGAGTGGCCTATTATGGCTGAAATTTTTTTGAATTGGGCAGTTTTGTCATTATTGTTTCATATGTTTTGTTTCAATGCTTACTGGAAAAATGTTCAAAATTTAACACATTCTCTAACAAGTGGTGCTGTACTACACAAGGGATACAATTTATTATGTATTATAATTTTGCTGTATTATACAAAGTATATAATTTAATTATTATGTATTATAATTAAATACTATCAGGAAGGTGAATCAAAGAACTTTTGCATAGTCCTAAAAATGTGTGCAAGGGGCCTATGATTTGAAAAAGCCCAAAGGTAAACTTAATCCACCACTGGCCAGATGCATTTTTAATGTAGGTTTCAATGCTGTTTCAGTGAATGTGAGTTTCAAAGGCAGAGAAGTTTTAACGCTAAGACTGTTTTCACTAAGAGACTATATTGCTTTGTTTAGCAAATGTCTATCAGTGTTTGTGCTATAGCATTTGAAATAAAAGTCTTAAATTCAATCCAAATGTCTGTAATCATTGTAGAAGTAAAGCAGAAAACAGTATGCATGCTCAGAGTTTTGAACAGTGTTTACAGCAACTAGGGAGAAATGGAGAAATAACCAAATAATGGGAAACTGGAATGGCTGTGTGTGTGTGTGTGTGTGTGTGTGTGTGTGTGTGTGTGTGTGTGTGTGTGTGTGTGTGTGTGTGTGTGTGTGTGTGTGTGTGTGTGCTCGTGTGTGGGGGTACCAAAATTACACGCATTTTTCTTTCATGTTCTGTATGTGTCCAGAATTTTTTATATCAAATGTTGGCACCTCTAATAGTGATCCTTACAATAAGTAGTGACAATCACAAGAGTGACATAATCATTATTCAGAAATAATAATCAATGGAATTAATATTCTTGGCCAGCTTTGTTGAGTTTCCATAGGAACCACTCCACATGTAGAACTTTGGGCACTGGAGAGAACCACCAAAGGAAGAAGAGATCATTCATTTTGATAATTGCCGTTCTATAATTTGAATGTAATTTTGCTGTGTGAATTATTCATTTAAATGTACTTTGTACTGTGCTTTTAATTAATATAAGAGAAACAAGGACTTCCCTCTTCTTTTACTGGGAAATTCATTGTAGAAGTCACCCACACACCACTGTTTTTCAGTACTTGAAGGGATATCTGCTATCAGTTTCAATTATGTCTAGAGTGCTAGAAAGATAATCTATGTATTACTTTTGGGAAGCATGGCTTAGCTTAAAAAGGCCCCATGGAGTTGCATGGATTAGCTTAAAAAGGCCCCATGGAGATGTTAACCTCATAATCACCAGTGAACCCATGAACCTATAGCAGACACTTTGTGAGTACAAACAATATCTGAAGTGTAGTGATTACAGACTCAACATAGACTAGAACGTAAAATAAATAAAATAAAATAATGTCAATGGTTGCAGCAGTACACATACGAATAAACACCAGTTGTAAATAAAATTCTTCCACTGGCAGTAGGATGGCAGTACATTCATATAAGAAGGTAATCCAAAAACAAATTTGTATCAGCAGTAGCAGAAATATTCTCAAAAAGAAATGTTTACTAAGGGTTCATTTTGTACCAGCAGCCAGCAATAAACAATCAACTAATGTAAATTTTTAACTTTGCTCAATTAGCCCTGTCTAGCCGACTCTCACTGTGTTTGTGTACTTCACAACTGATGGAAGCAAATCTTTAAATTTGATCAGTTAGTCCTACCCAGCTGACTCTCACTGTGTCTGTGTCCTTCACAACCAATGTAAATTTAATCTTCAAGGTAGTCTACCACCAGGTGCAATATAACAGTTATTTCTCACCGTAGAATTGCCCATTTACTTTGAATCATTTCTTTAAGCTAGGTTAAGTGATTGCTGCATATCCTTGACATTGTAAATTCATAAAAAAGAACAATGAATCTGTGGACACCACAAAGCATACAACATTTTGATGGGAATTTCCCTGCAATTTCCTTCATGTTTGGAGTTTCTTCATGTATACCTCCAAATTAAATATATTGACTCTATGATCATGCAACCATGAAGTAAAGATAAATACCCTGTAGAGGTGAAAAGCTGAAAAATGTACTCACATTGTCGCAATCTTGCATTATTCAAAACATATAGCAATGTGAGAACTGCTTAACTTGACAATTTAACATGGAGGATGTTCCCTGATTCCCTAGCCAAATACCCCCTCATATTAGGAGTACTATGCTGGGTCTCTCCCGAAAAGTGTCCACTATCCTAGCTGGACTAACCTGGTTAACAAAGAATAAATCAAATAATTTGGGAAGTTGCATTTACAGAGATTGCATTCCATGAGCTACTTCTTACTGAAAGACAGCTTTCTCTGTTAGAATTAATTTATGTACTACTAATAGTACTGATACACAGGCAAAAGAAGCCATTAGCACTAATCTTTGTGTCACTTGTTCATAGGTTCATAGGTAGGTACTAGGCTTTTGGCCCTAAGGCCTATATAAGCCTAGCCAAAAAGGTACCCTGGCTTTTGCCACCCAAGAAAATTATTGTCCTGTGCCCCTGTCAAGCAGAGCCACAGAGGTGATCCCCGGGGTGAATTTCCTATTTCCCATCCAATCATCAAGATTTTTCTTGAAGAGTGCTAATGAGGAGCTTTGTTTGATATATTTAGGTAGTTTGTTGTAGAGTATGGGAAGTCTGACAGTCTGACAGTGTTAAATGGCAATTTTCTCTGAAAGCACATAAATGCCAAATGGAATATGTTCATATCTGATACTGAGTCTAAGATGGAAAAAATTATTCTTAGGCTATCATGAAGCATTTCCTATTAACAGAAAAGGAATAGTTGTGCAAAATCTTACCATAACGGTAGATGTCCTTGCCTTCATAGCTGCAGTATTCATTACTTATGGGATTCCCTGCCATGAAGCCCATCATCCGGCCAGTTTACTAAAGCCTACCATTGCTTTAAGGTATGGTGAACTTCACCTACACACTTCTTGCCTAGCATAGGGCATAAAGGTGACATTCAGGTGTACCATTCTTAGAACTGATTACCTCAGTAGGAACAGTAGTTCAAGGAAAACCAAAGAGAACCTACACATCCAGGAAGGAAAAACAAGACTAAGGGGGTGGAGGGAAGGAGTGACTACTGCAGCAGTGTATACAAGGACATCTACCATTATGATAACATTTTATACAACTGTATTATGTCCTTACATTCACTGCTGCAGTATTCATTCCTTATGGGAGAGTGACAAAGCTCAAGATGAAACTTGGAAGGAAAAAGCAGCAGTAGAGACTTCTAATAAGCCATGAAGAATGGCTTTAGCAAAACCAGCTCTAGCTCTGGAGATACCATCCAACTTGTAATGTTTGTTAAAGGTGTGAGCAGAAGTCCAGGTAGTTGATTCAAGAATAGAATTAGTGTCTGAGCCCTTGAAAAAAAGCACCAAAAGAAGCCACAGCTCTAGCAGAATAAGCCTTTACAGATGAAGGAAGGTTCTCACCATGAAAATTGTAGCAAAAAGAAATAGCCTTTGAAATCCATGTAGGAATAGTTTGCTTGGAAACAGCCAAACCTAAAGACCTAGGATGAAAGGAATCAAACAACTGATCAGATTTTCTGATAGCTTTAGTCTTATCCAAATAAAATCTGAGCTGTCTATGCACATCTAAGGTATGCAGCATCCTCTCCCTGTCAGAGTGTGGAGAAGGGAAAAAGGTAAGCAAATTAATAGACTGACTAATTGACAACTCATTGATCACCTTGGGCATAAAAGAAGGATTAGTTCACAAGGACACCCTGTCCTCAAGAAAGGTGGACAAGCCATAAGGGCTTTCAACTCAGACACCCATCTGGCAGAAGTAAGAGCTAACAAAAGAACTGTCTTCCAAAAACAGTGTTGAAAGGAAGCTGAAACAGCAGGCTCAAAAGGAGCCTGAGTCAATTTTTCCAGAATTAAATTAAGATCCCAGGGAGGAGGAACAGGCTTCCTGTGAGGTCTAATATTAAGGATGTCTTAGCGTCAAATCTAAAAGCTAACAGTGGAGTTAAATGCAGACAAGCAGAAAGAGCTGATAAGTGAGCCTTAATAGATGAATAGGCCAAACCAGCAATGAGCAACTCACACAAATAAGAGAGAGAACCATAGAAACATCCACAGTAAGTGGGTCCAGGTCATGAGAAAGACACCAAATAGAAAACCTCTTCCATTTAGACAAATAGTATTTCCTAGTAGTAGCTCTCCTGGCCTCCTGCAGGACCTGCAGCACATCCTCAAAAAAAAAAAAAGGTGTCTATGAGGGATCAAAACCGTATCACCCACAGTGTCAATTGAAGTGTGGACAAACAATATCGGAAGTGTAGTGATTACAGACTCAACATAGAGATCATAGGATCATAGAATCATAGGGAGTTACTAGGCTATTGGCCTGAGGCTTTTACAAGCCAGCCAAGAATTTAGCCCATGTTCCAACAAGTCAGCACCTGATGCTCCTCTCCAGCAGGGAAACAGGTAGAATCCCAGGGGTGTATTTTCTTTTCCCCATCCAGTTATCCAGGTTGCGCTTAAAAGGGTTAACTAGGTACTCTGCTTGATGTGGAGAGGTAGTCTATTTCGCAGAAAGGGGAGTCTCTGGGACACAAATCTGTCCTGCCAAAAAGTCCTACTGAAATTACAACCAGGTTGAGGTCACACGTATGGGTTACTCGAGTGGAGCTTGATGTGCGAATCTGCAGCAGTCCCATCAAGGCAGGGTCTGAGATTGCTTTGTGTGCCAGACAGATATCACCTCTGAGGAGTCTATATGAGACTGAGTAGAGGGACAGGGCTTTTAGCCTATCTGTGTAGGGTAGATGTTTGAGGCCCTGGATCCCTTGTCTTGTATGAGTGGATCCATGCTGTGAGGTAACTTGTGATGATTGCCCTTGGATAGATGCAGAAGTAGAGGGAACCAGTGCTGTCACAGCCAAAAGGGAGTCACTAACATGATTTTGGGAGCATCCTGTTGAATTTTGAACAGGACTTTCTGAATGAGAGGAAAAGGAGGGAATGCATAAAGAAACATCCCCTTCCAAGAAAATGAGAGGGTGTCCACCTTCCATACCAGAGGACCTGGGACTCTGGCAAAAAGCAGAGGAAGTTGTCTGTTCAGAGGAGAGGCAAAAAGATCTATTTGAGGAGTACCCCACTGGTATACAATATCCAGAAAGACATCCCTGTGAAGCATCCATTCATGCAACTAAGTGAAGGACCTGCTCAGAGTATCTGCCAAAGTGTTCTGATCTGAAGAAATATAAACTGCCTGAAGAGTCACTTGATACTTGACAGCCATATCCCATACAAGAAGTGCCAGCCAGCAAAGAAGGTAAGATCTTGTCCCCCTGTTTGTTGCTATGCCACATAATTGTGGTATTGTCTAAGAATACCTTGAGAGGCCCCGGAGAGAAAAGAGGATGAAAGACATGAAGAGCCAGCAGAAGTGCTCTCATCTCTTTGACAGTGATGTGCTCCTTCTGCTGACTAGGTGACCACAGTCACTCTCTGAACCTTAAGGGATCCAAATGTTCCTCTCCAACCCACATCTGAAGTATCTGTGAACACAGCCTGAGAGGGAAGAGGAGGATGAAAAGGGAGCTCGGGATTCAGAGACAACTGCTGAATCCATCACAGAAGTTTTTTCTTGAGACAAGGGAGAAGAGGAACTGGAAAGTCTAGAGGATGCACATGTTGAAGCCACACAAACTTCAGAAACCACTGGAACTTCCTCATGTGGAGTTTGGCTAGAGGGAGCATTAAAATGGTGGAAGTCATGAATCCCAGAACTCACAGAAACTCCCTGGCTGTAATGAAGGCCAGAGGAAGAAGACTCCGAAAGTAAGAAATGAGAGTTAAAGCCTTTGAAGGAGGCAGGGATGCCAGCATTGGCACTGTCTGTATCCTGCAACCAGAAAGACATGATCCTAGGAAGGAGTCAGGGGAACACTTTTTGAAGTGTATCATAAACCCCAGGCTCTGAAAAAGAGAAATGGTAAAATGAAGATTTTGCAAAAGGTCCTCTGGAGAGGATGCCTGAATCAGCAGGTCATCCAAGTAAGGAAATATTTAGATCCCTTGAAGCCTGCAAAAAGCAATCACAGGAGCAAGGCCTTTAGTGAACACCCTTGGGGCAGTAGAAAGGCCAAATGGCAAAGCACAGAACTGAAAATGCCAGGAAGCAACAGAGAAATGCAAAAACCTCCTGAAAGGAGGATGGATCAGAATATGGAGATAAGCATCCTTGAGATCCAGAGACAACAGAAAGATGGCAAAAAAATAAATGGAGGCAAACGGACCGACAGTTAAAAACAGCATTCGGACTGGCAGCAAAGAAGTTCTGAGAATTGTATGCCTGAACGTCACCTTTAAGCCCTACACTACACATGGAGTGTGTAGGTGATGTTCAACGTACCTTAAAGCAGTGGTAGTCTTTGGCAAACTGTCCAGACAATGGACTTCACTGCAGGGAATCCCATAAATAATGAATACTGCAGCAGTGAATGTAAGAACATCATTATGTTTTAGAAAGTGTTTGAGATAAGTGTAAGACATATGAAATGATCTGCAATATGATGATACTGCCATGTCAGGCAGACGTGATGCACTCATGATGGACATTCTAAAACACGTCAGTAAAGTCTAATTTATGAGGTCGTATACTAACTATCTCAGAGTATTCTCCTTACTCACGAGTACAGGTCTCTTAGAATCAGTATATTTAATTAGCAGGTATAAGGTGTGGGGCCCTATTAAAATTTGATTGAATTTTAAATTTCACTCTTTGCAATATCAGCCACAGTTTCATGGTCATACTTTTAATTTTGATCACAATTGCATCGCTTTTCTGATATGGAAGTTAGTAATGACAGGAAAGAGCAATCTTTTGGGCCAGCAGGACTATGATATGAATTGATACGAGAGGTCTGTCTTTCACTTGTTTATATGTTAAATAGAGCTACAGTTAACCTCTTACTACCTCTTAAGTCCACAATACCTGTCAGTCACCAGCCTTAATTGAATAGCTTACTTTTTGAAGAACAACGTCTTAAAACGTAGTATAAAAAATGGAGTAGTGAGAGGACAACTTGGCGTATCATCAAATCATCTTATTTTGGTAGCACTCACTAGTCAGAAGAAACTTCTTTGAGCTAGTCAGTGCATTTTTGCACCTTGCTATGCTAGTTCTGCACGATTTAAAAATAAAGCTCGTAATGATATTTTCTCATGCAGACTCAAAAGTTCATGGAATTGACCATAGTTTTTTTGTCTGATGTATTTAACTGAAAATGAAACCAGCAATGAAAATCCAAATCCGATAAGCCAAATACAGAAACACTGAAGACATGTGATTCTCTTGTCATGACACATTGCCATTTATTTTGTATATCCTAGAGAAAGTGATGAAACACAGGGCAAATTGATTGGAAATATCTTAGAATGAAGACTAGCATAGAAAAGAAAAGAAAATAAAGGAATGGTGATCCTATTAAAGTCAATGAAATTATAGAAAACAGTCCATGAGGATGACTTTTACTTTGATGGGCTGTGTGAGCCACATCTACGCTAAAGTCACAGCATTATTTTTCCTGAGATGCATCAACCACAAAGTTAATTATAATTAGTGGCATAGACAGAGTGCTGCCCCTCCCCATGCATAAAAGGGGTGAGAATAAAGGAGTCTATATTGTAAGTTTGAAGTTTGAAAACTTCGAATCTCATACGATTGACATCATATGAGCAAAGTTTTCAAAACATCAAACATTACAATGGAGATCGCCGTAGGGAATATTTCCCCTTGCTTCAATGTAATGCGATCTCAGAGTTGGCAAGCCCCCCTGCATAGAGGATTCAGGTAGTTTTTTTTATTTTTAGTTTGTTTATATTTTATGTTCGATGTTTGAAAACTTCGCTCATATGGAGTCAATCATATGAGATTCAAAGTTTCAGACTTTGAACATATAATATAGACCCAGAATAAAGTGATGGCCCAGAAGAATGTTCATTCCAAATTCAAAGAGACGTGCCAATGGACAGTCTGCCTCCAAACCAACATCAG
>NC_056745.1:996059795-996114795 GCF_019279795.1 Protopterus annectens | reverse complement strand
GTACAGGTAAGATAGCCTCTATTTACAATGTGTTAGTGATATTTAATGTGTAACTTACCAGAACTTACAGCTGGTTTGTATAAAATAGTTTGAATCCTGGTGAGACAATTATGGGTAAAATACCACTTTCAACTGCTAAAATTCCAAATGCACAACACTTTAATAATAATGGCCACAAACAAAAGATGGCTTCACGGCATTGTTATGCACAATGCCAGCATTAATTATTTTATGGTGCTAAGTACACTGTACACAAGATACAGCACGTGGTGGCATGGTTTCTGAACAATAGAAGTTTACCTACTACAAAAAATGACTTTTCCAGACATCTGGATTTCTGGAGCTTCTTTTCAATGCAATGAGCTATATTAAT
This sequence comes from Protopterus annectens, assembly GCF_019279795.1. Classification (NCBI taxonomy): domain Eukaryota; kingdom Metazoa; phylum Chordata; order Ceratodontiformes; family Protopteridae; genus Protopterus; species Protopterus annectens. The sequence goes on along the minus strand of NC_056745.1, from coordinate 996,114,422 downwards.
TTTCTGTCTACAGTTAAAGACGTGTTTTGAACCAGAGGATTTTGAATTCAAGCATAACCAGGAAATGAGCTACACATGTGAACAGCACAACTTGTACTATTATGCAGTATGTTATTAAAGAACCACTAAGTTGATATTTAATTACAGCAGCTGAGGGGGTAATGATGCTTGTGGTACTAATGCTATTTCAGTTTTTATATTTCAAATGCCCATTTACAATAAAAACATGTGCTCTGTGAATAATAGTCAATTCCAATTCCTAAAAATAAAATACTCTATTGTCATGTATTCATCAAAATTCAATGTTTTTGCTACAAAATAAAAAAAAAATAAAAAAAAATAAAAATAAAAAAACTCTATTGTCATGTATTCATCAAAATTCAATGTTTTTGCTACAAAAGAAAATCATATACAAGTCATTTTGTTGTCTTTAATATCTATTGTCTTGTGTCTAACTTTGAAAAGATAAGCTAAATAAAAGGAATTAAAAAGATGATAGCCATGTTTATAATCCTGATTGTCTGACACATTATATGCAAAGTCCTTATATCTTCTGAGTATCTTCCATTTCCTATTTCAGGAATATGCTGACTGCTGACAAAACTTGTTTTTCTGACCCATGCCGAGGAACAGCTTCTGTTATAAATCTTCAGAGAAGATGATGAATCAGTATTTAAAAAAATGTGATAAAATTAATATGTGTACATAGAAGTTGTTTCTGTTTTAGGAAGAACATGAAAACGCTTAATTTGCAAGCTGAAAGGAAGTTAATAGCTCTCACCTCAGATCCCATTGGCTTGATCCTTTATGCATTCTGTACTCTCTTCCCTCACCCTCTCTTCCTGCTACCCCATCACTGTTAACTTCAGCAGTCTTCATTATAGTCCTGCTTGTTATGACTCTGTACATTATAATCTTGCTGCTTTCAACTTGCTTCTCATTATTACTATCAGTCATCAGACTATTAATATTTCCAGCCTGCAGTCATATTCCTTTAATAATGTTTAGAACAAATGACTGAATGACATTTTTACAAATAAGGATCATCTGAATGAAGAAAGCTCCACAGAAGCTGTATTGACCCAGACACGCCTAAGTATTTAATCTTATGACTGTCTCTTTTTCTGAACCATGTGTTGGTGACAGAAATCTAGAATGACCTTTCCTTCTGGTGACAGAAATCTAGAATGACATTTTTTTCTGGTGACAGAAATCTAGAATGACCTTTCCTTCTGGTGACAGAAATCTAGAATGGCCTTTCCTTCTTTATTACTCAAAGAGTCCTCATAGCCTCTTCTGTCTGTCCCAATATGTGCATTCAAGTCACCCATTGTCAAAACTAATTTGTGTTGTACTGCTATATATAGTAGAGCCCACAACTGCTGTCTGTTCACTATCACAATCCTTTTTGGGGGCATAGGATGAGAATTTGAATATTGCCTATCATTAAGTTGGAGTCTGATTGCCATGAATCTCTCACTAATTATGAAGACATCCTTCACTGCCTTCTGAAGCCTCTTCCTCACGACAGTTTCCACACCATTTCTAACATGTACTCCTCATGAGAGGTAGATGCTGGATCCCAAGTCAAGTGACTTTGCAGCACTGCCCTTCCATCTTGTCTCTTGGATATATAGGATGTCCAGCATTTTCCATATCATCATGTAATCCTCTCCCAAGCATAGAACATCAATGAACCTTCATTAAATGTAGTAATTCTTAGTTCATGTTTCCAGCTGGGTCTCTGACGTAGATTAGAGTAGGCTGGGTCCTCAACCCAATTATCACCAGCTAATGCACATGCCCATTTTGGTGACATTAGTCAATATGATTGGATCACCTAGAGCCATATTTTATAGTGTGAAGTGCCCAGCCCTACCATGGGGCACAGTATACGGTGATCCATGTTCTCATCTCCTATCTTGAAGATACTGTGCACCACAGTAGATGCCCAACCAGTTGGTCTATTATAGGATCATAGGATCATAGAAGGTTACTAGGCTAATGGCCCTGGGGCCCTTACAAGTCTATCCAAGAGTTTATCCCCAAAAAGGAAACCTCAGTCAGCACCTGTTGCCCCTGTCAATGAGGGACAAAGGTGGAACACCTGGGACAAATTTGTGGTTTCCCACCCACTCATCAAGATTGCTCTTGAAGAGGGTCAGTGAGGTACTCTGTTTGACATGTATGGGAAGTCTATTCCAGAGAAGGGGCAGCCTCTGTGAGACAAACCTATCTCTCCAGCAGGTTTTGTTGAGGTTGCATATTAGATATAGGCATTTCAAATGGGTAATGTGTGAGGAGTTAGACTTACAGATATGGAGCATCTCTAGTAGGGCAGGGTCTGACATTGCCTTGTAGATGAGGCACAGATCACCTCTGAAAAATCTGTACGATACCAAGTAGGAGGATAGTGATTTGAGCCTGTCCACACAGTACAGGTGTTGGAGACCATGGATTCTCTTTTTGGGGTATTTCTGTGGTCTTTCCAGTTGGTGCAGGTGTTTGGAGAGGTACATACCTAACAGGTCATTATACTCAGGGTACCGTTCTTGCTGCTCACAGCTCCATTCTTTGGTGAGTTTGATATGGAAATGCTCAGCATGTTGTTTGCAGGTGACAGGAACCCTACAGACACACAAGGAGAACATGCAAACTCCAAACAGGCATTGGCCAGAGGTCAGGATCAAACCTTGTAACTTGTGCATGGGAGGCAAAGGCCTTTAGTATTATGCCAAAACTGGTCCCTCCTAAATTGACCTTAAGTCAAACTAAAATAGCTTCTTTTTGTGTATTGTAAAGGACTTTTTCTTAGATAAGGAGTAACTAATACTGTAATAGTACTGCAATAGTGTAGTGGTTAGCAGTCATTCCAGGTTCGATTCTCACTATAGCAAATTCACATTTGTGGGTGGGGTGGTATAATGGTTAAGGAGTTTACCTTATAAACACAAGGTGCAGGGTTTGATTCTCACATGGGGGAAATAGCTAGGCTTCAAATGGCCCACAAAGGCAGTTAGTCTAGTACTAATCTAATGTAAGGGTGGTTGAATATACCCACATTACGGACATTTTTGTGTAGTTTCAGAAAAAGCAGTAACCTAGCAGTGTGATTTCAAAGTTTAAGGTTATAATATATGTCAAGTTTTACATAAGGTTATAATGTCAGGATTATGCACTGTATTCCAGTATGTGAGAACCTAGATCATAATACTCCCAACATTCATATCTGCTACTTTTAGTCCTACGCAGTGATAATGGTTGCAGTGAGGTGTATCTCGAACAACAATGGAATTTTAATAACCTGTATTTGGTTAGATAGTACTTGTCAGTAAAAATTATTCCATGATTAAAAGCATAGTTATCTAAGTAGTACTTCAGAATAGCAAGGCATTGAGCATACATAAGTAGCATGAACCTAGCCTGTAAGTGTTACAGTGGAGACATACATGTCTACTGGTAGTTATAGCTTTGACAGTGACATTTAGCTAAGGTTATTTCCATAGTGATTTATGACATTTTACAGCGCAGAAACAGGATTTTATATTCACATTTATGTGAAGCAAAACAGATCACCAAGTATGCCAGCAGCCAGTTAACTTATTACTCTGTATCATATCATATCATATTGTAAGTGACAGGGAACAGAGAGACTAATGACTGGAAAGTGAGAAGGATGACATATCGAACATGTCATACCCTAAGCAGTGTGGGTGGGTTGCTCACATAAAAAGTCTATTAAACTGATGATGTTAGGGATGGAGAACAGTTAAGACAAGTCAAAAGGCAGAATTAAACATTTTCAAAAGACACCACTAATACTAAGAAGACTTTTTTTTCAGCCAAGGGAAGTGACCAATGGTGAGTAGTGGTATGATATGTGATCTCTGAGAAGAGAAGGTAGGTACAAACATGTCCTATAACATTGAGGCATTCAGGGTTAACAGTAAAACAGGTGGTTCATTTATGGTTTGGCAAAGTATTGTGTCAGATTAGGTTCTTATACAGAGGATTTTTGCTTCAGTGTTCTTCTGGAGTGCAGGGAACTGCGATATTATGGTCTTGTATATCGAATGAACAACAGTAATGTCTGTTTTCCCACTCAGATATGCCATGTACTTGTGACCGTCTAGATGTCAGAATTAGGATAATGACAAGTATTAGACTAGTCAAAATGATTTACTATATAAAATGGTTACTTTGCTTTTAGAAATCGGTTTTCAGCTCCCATGCATAACTGCAATTGTTCTCTTAGGGAATGCTGACCATTGCAAAAGTTAGCTTTTTGCACTTCCATTTTATTTTTTTGCCCCTTTATCCAACGTGGAATGACCTCAAGGTTAGTATATATAGAGAGACAAGAGGCAAAGCCCATACAGGAGGGTTGTAGGCAGGGCTTGCCACCTTGCAAAAAATAGGAATTCAAATAAACTCAGTTTAGAATTTTTCATCACTCACTGCAAGAATAATTGCAATTACAATATGAACCCCACTTTATGCCAGGTCTATTTTCCATTAACGCTTTTGCTTTATGCTGAAGATTCAGAAAGTATATGAGGAACCTAAAAGTGAGTAAAACATTTAATGTTGTGAAACAGTAAAACACCCAAATAATTTAATTAAAAAATATTATGGTACCTCAAGTTTAGTACTGCGGTGGTGGTGCTGCGGTAGCGTTGGCGCCTCACAGTTAGACGCTGCCCATTTGATTCTCAGTTAGAGCGTCTTCTGTGTGGCGACATGTGTGAATGGGCGTTCCTTCGTTGAAGGTTGTGCATTAGGCCTGGCAAGCCAGCACGTAAAAATCTACTGCCAATCATTAGCAGACCAGAGTTCCGCTGTGGCAACCCCTAACCGGGAAAAAGCCGAAAGACACAACAACAACAACATGGTACCTCAGGTTTAATTTTAAAAAACTTTGATCACACTGATAACAGCTAATTTGTCTAGCATGTAAACAGAATTATAGTTAGATAACTCTACTGTTTTTGTTTCAGACCTTGCTTTTTTAATGCTTTACCTGCATTTTTTTGATATTTTCATGACAATATAGAAGCAAATTATTGGTGTCATATAAAAGAGAGGATAAAAAGCTATGTGTTCTTCTATTGTTAAAAACGTGTTTATTTACTTATTGACATTAAATTACCAGGAAAATCCTCTCAGTAGAAGCCCATTTTCATAATAGGCCCAGGGAGAAAAGCTTTGAATTACTACAAATCATTTTAAGAACAATAATTTTACAATATTCAAGAAATAAAACAAAAGCATTTGCAGTTTAAATAATTATAATGAATAAGACATAATATAAAAACATTGGTTAAAAATCGATACAAGGTATATGAAAATCACTTTATATTTAGAAAAACTTTAGACAGTTTATATAGAAAGTAAAGGTAAATTAGTGTAATGCAGACAGGAATTGCAATATGAGGTGAGGGAAAAGCTTATGTGTATTTAGAAAGAAAGTCAGGGAAGTGAATTAGATAGGAATAAGGAAGTAAGTGAAGAAGGGAGAGTAAGGAAGTATACAAAATGAAAAGGTACTTGTTCTTGTTTAGAGATATAGCTCATTCTGGATTTGAGAAAGAACAGAGTCAGATTTTACCTAGGAAGTCTTTCAGAGTGGTTTAGAAAGATGGGAGGGAGGGTATAGACGTGATGGAGACAGGTAAGGAGTTCCAGGTCTTAGCAACCTTGTACAAGTACAGACAATGCCCAACATATTTGCTAGGCTTGTAGATAGACAAGAGTTTTTGGTCAGTAGATTACAGTGACCGACTGGGAACATAGTTATGTAGAATGTTTCTTAGTGCTGGACATGCAGGTGGATGCTGGATAATTTTATAGGTGGTAATAAGTAGTGTATATATTAGTTGATGTGGCAGTTCTAACCAATTTAAGCTTTTCAGTGCTATGCAGAGGTGGGTTCTAACAGGGGTATGTGCTGCAAATTTAGCAACTTTGTTATAGCATTGTTCAAGTTTTGTGAAGGCTGAAGATTAGTAAGGGTAGTTTTTCAATATTATTAGTGTAGTCTGAGCTTCCTGCAAAATTTGACTTCCTTACTTCAGGGAGCATAGTACAGTACCTTTGTTAAAAATATATTGCCTTCTCATCTTACTACCTGATTCTGTTGGTGTAATTTAGTATGAAAGTGATGTTGAGGTGATGGCTGTATGCTATACTGCATGACCTAAGTAACCTCCGTCAAAAAACCCACATATCTAAAAAATTAATGTCTTACAGGGAAAAAAAAATAACAGTTCCCCTGTTGAAGTGCCATGTTTATGAAAATAATATAATGGTGGAAAGATCCTTTCCTGTATCACCCAACAGAAAAGGTAGTTAAAAATGGAATTAGGGCCCTAAAAACTGTTTCTTGTCTGAAGACATTTCTTTATCATAAATAGTACTTTACAGGCTGATGAGCACTGCTTGGAAAATGAAGTTAAAGCTTATAATAACATTCACTTATTTCAATTGTTCAGAGAGGGGGCATTCTTCTAGACACGTCAACCCCCAGGTGTAGTGCTATTGGTGGGGGTGGATCACCACAGGGGGAGTGTGGTCTAGAATGCTGCCTTGCCAAACAAGTTTTACCTGTTTCTAAAAACTTAACAGATACGTTTCAATTGCATATAGTGGAAGACAACAAATCTACCAAAAAAAAAAAAATCTTAAAATTAAATGCAGCAAACTGTGGTTAAAAAGTAAAATCAAGTCCATATTTTAAAAAATGTGCTCTAATCTATCAGCTTCTACACTATGGTTATTTTTCTATATTATAAAAACAATCTAAGTATTGCCTAGGTATGGATACCACCTTCTAAGAAATTGCATTCCTAGCTTAAACCACTATAAAATGATAATGGCCTAAGTAACTTCAGTTATGGATGGCATATTTAACTGAAGTTATGTATAGACAGAGAAAGAGATATTAAAACATACAATTTAACCACCCCATTCAGTTGTCTGTTGGGCTTTGTATTAGTGTAGCACCTCACAGGATGTGCAGTAGCAAGTCTCACCTAAATCCCATCCACCATCCAACAATTGATGACATCTTAGTAAACTTAAATAATATTCATACCAATGGTGACATGAATATTCATTGTCTATTGATAGTTTACCCTTTTCTTCAATGTAGTGCAATCTCGAACTTGGTATATTTAATTAGCGAAGGAGTGGGAGCATAGCCCCCCCCCCACATGGTGGGGTGCAGAGCAGGCTTGCCCCCTGCAAAAACAAAGAAAAAAAACTAATAGCACTATAACAAGCCCCATGCACCCCCACCCCCACCCATAAATTAAATATACCAACTCTGAGATTGTACTACTTTGAGGAAAGGGGTAAATACAAATACACAATGAATATTCATGCTGCATTTGCATGGCTGTCCTTAATGCATGTTTCCTATACAACAGCATGCCCCTTTCACTTGTGGATCATTAAGACCATGCCCACATTTCCACAGAATGGCCTGCGAGGTACCACATTAATACAAAGCCATCTGTTGCAAGACTGAAGGTACATAATAGAGCTGCGACTATTAAAAGTTTGTAACTTATTCTGTCCAACAGCTCAGTCTTACCATGGATATTTCTAAAAAGTACTATCATTATCAGAACTGTCTGCTGTCTATCAAGGGTAGAACACATTCAACTCATTATTGGCTAAGTTTTCCTCAAAAGGGTGAAGCGTGACAAAAAAATGCACAGGCCACAATAGAGTAAGTTCTTTTATATCTCTCTAACACATTTTATTCTTAAATTGTGTATGGTCTTAAGTTTCACAGTGATGGACCACTAAGGTTGCGCCACTGTATATATCATAGTTCCTTAACATATTGGTAAGCACCCACAGTCACATATATTTCTTCAACATAGCACTAGGCATGCACTGTCACATATATTATAGTTCTGCGATGTGGCTCCAAGCGCATACAATCACAAATATGGTAACCTTCTAACATGAAGCTAAGCATGTCCAATCACAAATATGGTAGTTCACTAACATGGCACTAAGCATGTACAATCACAAATATGGTAGTGCCCTAACATGGCAGTAAGAATGTACAGTCACACATACGGTACTTCCCAAACATGGCACTAAGCATGCATAATCACATATTTTGTAGTTTCCCAATGTGGCGGTGAGCAAACACAATCACAAATATTAAAGTTCCTCAATGTGGCACTAAGTGCACATAATTGATTGAATTACAGTTCCATAACACAGCACCAGCCATGCAAATCTCATATATTATAATGCTGCAAAAGAAAACTAATCATGTACAAAGATGTATTAAAAATCATGTCCAAATCTTATTTTTTTAAATGCCACCAAAATAGCTCACAGTGTCTAAATAAGTTTAGTTACTGTTGGTGTACTTATGGAGTATTATGCCGGTACAGATTTGATCAATATGAGAAAGAATAATAAAATGATTTTAAAAAGAGACCATAAAAGACGTGATTGCATAGTATATTTTCTCATGTATCTCCTGCATTTCCCACATGAAAGAATGGTGCCTCGATACCATTTAGTGGACATGTGAACTTCCTGTTTGGTGTAATCTACAGAGAGTTGCCATGGATTTGCACAGATAATTACATGGCAACACTGATCTGGCTAAGATATTCAGTGAGCAGTTTTCAAATATCCATTCCTACTCAGAATATGAGGATTTTTAGCCCTGTGAAATTGATGCAACATCAAATACTCCTCCAGTTATTAGTGATGATACTGTAACAAAATTAATAGATAAACTAAAAGAAGTGAGTAGCACTGGCCCAGACAATATAACAGGGTACATGTTGATTAAAATAAAGAGTTACATTGCATTTTGTTCAACAAGTTTATTTAATAAACTATTCTCAAATGGGTTTGTCCAACCAGCAAGGAAATTAGACAGTGGGCAGGATTCAGGAAGGCTTACATGGAGTTTAAGAGTAGTGTAAGCTTCCGTGTAAGCCTCCCGATCCAGGAACGGCCCAAACCTCCGTGTAAGAGACAGCTAAAATGTCTCTTACACGGACTGGGCGTGGAAATGCTCAATACTTCATTTACAGCTGAAAGATATGCAAATGAGGTATTTGAGCGATCCAGGAAGCCCAAAGCAGTCCGTGTAACGGACGTTTTAGCTGCAGAAATGTACGCAGCTGACAACTGAGTACATTTCTGCAAAATTGACAACGGAGCTATGTCAGCTCCAAATAAAGGGTGCATATGTTTCATCTAGCATGCCAATGGCCAAATATGTGGCCATTGGCATTAAAAAGTGTTGCAAAATTATTTAAACTAACTTTTTTATTTCTGTGGGATTTTGATGTTTAACTGCAGCGCACACCCGCGCAAACGGGGTGCGTTGCTCAAAAGTGAAAACCGAAGCTTATAAGCCCACAATTGTGGGATTTATGTATTACATGGAATGACAATGCAGAGACTAGCAGACCAAAAACAATATGGCCTCCGTGTAGTGGTTGTCAAGGGGGGGAAGGTCCGTGTAAGACATGTAACTAAGCATTACTAGGCAATCCTATGTAAATGAGGGTTACAATACTGAATCATACTGCCACATAGGTAATGAGCACTTTCTGAGTAGTGTAAGAGTTATAGAAGGGGGAGGAATAGAGTAAGAGGTAGGTGACATCACGGGGGGAATGATAGAAATAAATGTATCACATTGGAGGGCAGTGTAACGTGACAGATGACAGACAGACTTCAGGGAGAGAGGTGTGTCCCAACAGAACACTAGGAAAGTCAAGAAATAGAGGGTGCACACTATCCCTACACTCAAACTTTCTTGATATATGAGCATGCATGCGTGTGCACGAGTGTAAGGCAGGTTCAACATGTGGAAGCATGTTGCAAACCGTTTACAACGGTTTGCGCGGGCGTGCACGTGTGGAAGGCAATGTAAACAGCAGGAAGCCTGTTGCCTGGTGTATAAGGCTGTGTGCACACGTTTTACCATGAATCAGCCCACTTCAAACCATGTAAGGATGTGTGCGCGCATTTAAGTCACTGTGAGCGTGCTTATGCTGGTGTGCACATTGCTCCCCTTGAGGAAACAGAAAGGAAAATGGAAACGACCAGATTACAGGGAAGCTGCCAGAGGATACTGCTGGAGTTAATTGGTGGAAACAATTGGAAGCAGGCAATTACACAGGCAGACTAGAAGCCCAACCCAGTACTTAAAACACTGCAAACAGCAGTGCAGGCTGTTTCTCACAAGAGATACTGCAAGAAAGGTGTAAGCTATCAGAATTGAAAACTGAAAAAAGCTGAACTCAGAGCAGAAATGCTAGGGGCTGCCATAGTTGTTATAATCAGGCATAGGCAAATTGCTGAGGGTGGTGACAATGCAGATGCTGACAGACAACCCAGAGTGAGGAGAAGGAGGAGAGTATACAGGCCCAGGGTCACCTACCATGGGTTACATGAGCTGGAGATAGTAGAGCACTACAGAGTGGACAGAGACCTTCTGCAGCAAATTGTTGAGCTGTGCAGGCCACGTCTCACACACAGAATCAACAGAGGGGAACTCATCCCAGTGGAAACCAAGGTATGTGTTGGCCTAAGAATACTAGCAACAGGTACCTTCCAGAGACCAACTGGTGATATGATGGAGATATCACAGGCATCAGCCTCCAGGGTACTGCACCAGTTCCTGGATGCCATGTCAGCACATGTCGGTGATCATGTATATTTCCCCAGTGCCCGTGAGGTATTGGCCAGCAATATGCGTCTCTTCCAGCAAATAGCGGTATACCCTGAGGTACTGGGTGCAATAGACTGCACGCACATACGCATCAAAGCACCAGCCGGTGAGTGGGGTAGAGCCTATATTAACCGCAAGGGATTCCCCTCCATCAACTGCCAGGTCATGTGTGATGCCCAGGGCTTAATAATGAATGTGTGTGCTGGCTGCCCTGGGAGCTACCACGATTCCCACATCTGGCATCTGACGCAGCTGTACCAATCATTTGCCAGTGGGGACTTCCCACACGGACACCTAGTGGGGGATGCAGGTTATGCACTTGAGCTGTGGCTGATGACACCCATCAGAAATGCACACACACCTGAACAGGAATGCCATAATGAGGCACACGCACAAACACGTAATGTCATAGAGCGTGTGTTTGGGCTGCTCAAGTCACGGTTCCAGTGTCTGGACACATCTGGTGGAGCCTTGCAGTACACACCAACTACATGTACCCAAATGATCATGATATGTGCTATGCTACATAATATGATCCTGCGGAAACAGCTGCAGCAGAACCAGCATATGGCTGGGCCAAACATACCCCCACCATTGCCAAGGCCACCACAGGCAGAGGGTGACTCGGAGGAGGAACAACCTGACCTTGCCCCAGTAGGCAGAAGGAGGCGTGCCCAGTATGCCCTGGCCTTGGCAAAGAGGCAACGCATAGCACATACACAGGCTCAGTAGGAACACTGGGACTGATACCCCCTCCTACTCACTCATATAGTAACAGGGATGCCTAACATGACACAACCTGCTTCCAAACATGTACAGGGAGTGTAGTATGTGCATCCGACAGAGGCAGCCCTGCAGCACCACCTGAGGCATGAATGCCATGTGTTAAGTAATGTAACACCATGTACCATATGCGCACCTGGGGACCCTGACTAACATCCACCCTCACCAATCATAAACCACAAAAATACAAAACCACCTTCATAGGTACCACAAGGGATAGGAGCCTAGATGTAATGCTGCCCAATGCCAGAAGTATAAACAGCAAGATGCATGCAGTGTAAATGCACACAGTATAGAGAATGTAGATATCAGTGCTGTAATAGATAACTGGGTCAAAGCCCACATCAGCACCCTAACACTACCAGGTCACACCTCATACAGTGATTTACATGTGCAAAAACATGGAACAAGCTACAAAACGAGGGTGACTAGCAATAAATATCATGGATAACCACACCCCCATGTTGGTACCACAACAAGAACCAACATGGATTAGCCATGGTCAAATACCAATAACTAAAACTGCCTACTACTATATAGCTTGCTGCAGACCACTGTCCTAATAGCAGGAACCGCACCAGGCCTATGTTCCTAGGTTCATAGGTTCATACTAGGCTATCTGCCCTAGGGCATTTATAAGCCTAGCCCAGAGTTGTGTGGCTTCTGCCACCCCTTTAGTTTAAAGGATAATATGCCCATTATTTTGCTGTGCCTCTGTCAAGCAGTGACACTGAGGTTATCCCTGGGGTATACCTGCGATCTCCCATCCATTGGTCAAGATTTCTCTTGAACAAAGCCAGTGAGGTGCTCTGCCTCACATGTACCGGGATGTTGTTCCACAGCATAGGGAGTCTCTGGGTGATGAATCTGTCCCTCCAGCACGTCCTATTAATAGCCGTGTTGAGGTTTAAGTCTCTTGCCCTTGTAGTTCTGATGGATATAGAGGTTTTGAGGTGAAGCATGTTCATTAATTCCGGGTTGGACATGGCCTTGTATGTCAGGCACAGGTCACCTCTGAGCAGACGGTAAGCGATTGAATAGAGCTGGAGTTCCTTCAGTCGGGCAGCATAAGACATATTTTTGAGACCCTTTATCCTTCTGTTGAGGAATTTTTGGGGCCTTTCCAATTGCTGCAGGTGTCGGGTCAGATACATTCCGAATGGGGCATTGTACTCAATCATAGGTCTGATGAGTGATGAGTACAGGGGAACAATGACCTCCCTTGATCTAGATGTGAATCCCTGCATGATCAGGTGGGCAATGTAGAAGGTCTTCCTAACTACTTTGGCAACGTGAGTGTCAAATGAAAGGTTACTGTCAACCTGGTTGCCCAGATCCCTGATAACCTCTTCTGTGCTTAGAGGATTGCCACCTATATGGTAACTAGTGGTAACCTTGTTTTTCCCGAAGGGTATGACTATGCATTTTTTAGCGTTTAACTTTAGGCCATGGCTCTGGCACCAGTTATCCGTTTCTATGAGATGGGTTTTCAACTATGGTTCCCAGTTTGCAGTCATCTGCAAACTTTGTCAGCCATAATCCTCCTGTGTTTGCTTGTACTTCTGAGAAGTAGATGCCGAACAAAAGTGGGCCCAGGACTGAGCCCTGTGGGACACCACTTGTGACAGGTTTGGAGTGTGACATGGCGCCAGCAACTCTGACCCTGTGGGTTCTGTCACTTAGCCAGTTTGCAACCCATCTTGTGATGTATGGGTTTACATTTTGCTGGTGAGTTTTTCAATGATACCCGAGTGGGGTATTGTGTTGAAAGCCTTTGCCAGGTCAAGGTAGGCTGTGTGGACTGCCTTGCCCTCGTCAATGGCCTTGGTGACTGTTTTGAAAAAGTCAACCAAGTTTAAAAGGCATGATCTGCCCTTGACAAAGCCAAACTGGGTTGGATCCAAAGTCTGCAAGTCCCCTATGTCTTTATTTATGAGTTCCATTATGATCCTCTCCATAGCTTTGCAGACCAGGCTTGTCAAGCTGATGGGATGGTAGTTTCCAGGGTCGGTGGAGGCACCTCCATTGTGAAGTGGGACCACCATTGCCGTACTCCACTCCTTGGGTACATATCCTGAGGTGAGGCTAAGATTAAACAGCTGCCCTAACTGCGGGTTTAATTCCTCATTGAGTTCGTGGAGCACAAAACCGGGGACACCATCTGGTCCCATGGATGCTGTGTTTTTCGCCTTGGATAGAGCAGTTCTCACCTGAGCATTTGAGATCTTTGGGGGGCTACAATCCTCTGGTATAGATATCTCTCCTTTTGGGGGGGGGGGGAATCTGCACTGAACCTGTCAGCCAGTATGTTGGCAATGTCTGTAGGTTCAGTGATTTTTACATCATTTTGAACTAATTCTGAGCATATCTGGGAGTTTCCTCCCAGGTTTCTAACATAGCTAAAAAAGGCCTTATGATTGTCTTTTGAGTCCTTAGCGATTTTTCTCTCAAAATTTGCCTTGGATGATTTTATGAGAGATCTCAGCTTTTACTTATAATGAGCAGGGGTGTCTTCCCTTCTATGGATTTTGCTCTATCTTGTAGTAGCTCCTTCCTTTTGTTGTAGAGCTTGTTTATGGTTGGGGTCCACCAGACTGGATGCTTGCCTTTGGTACAAAGAGTCTTTGTTTTGTTTGGGATTGCCTGATCCATGCAGTCCTGGAGGTGCTGGTAGAAGGCATTTGTAAGTGATTCAATGGTTTGGCTAATGGTTTCCACTGGCTTGGGGGCCTTGAAAGAGACCACACCAGTCTTTAGAAGTGTGAAGTCGGCTTTTGAGAAGTTCTTCACTGTGGTCTTTTTTATCTGGGGTGGGGGCGGGATGTGGACTTCCAGTGAGATTAGTTTATGATGTCATCTCACCAATGATGGGTATACTTCTGGTGTTGAACATTGTGACCCCATGTTCGTGATGATGAGATCTAGTATGTTGTCTCCTCTTGTGGGGATGGTGACTAGTTGTTCCATGGCATTTGAGTTTATGAACTCTAGGAACCTTTGGGCTAGAGTGTCGGGGCTTGAGTAGTGATCCCAGACTATATTTGGATAGTTGAAATCACCCAGTATGATGGTGTTTGGAGATACATTTATCCCCTCCAGTGTTTTCAGGAAAGCTGTGTGAGGTTCCTGAGTTTGAGAGGGTGGCCTGTAACATGCTACAAACTGCAGAGCAGTCTTGCCTACAGTTAATTGCACCTGGATTGTCTCCGATGCATCGTGCGTTGCCACCAACCTTGAGGTGAGGGTGTCCTTGAAGAATATGGACACCCACCCTCCTTTCTTGGTGTTGTCTGGATTTTGGGGCCGGAACGCATGATATGAGGTAACACCTGATAGTGCCGAGGTGCTGTCAGGATCCTTGAACCAGGTTTCAGTCACACCACAGACATCGATGTTCTCCATACTGAGAAGGGCTTCGAGTGCGTGCATCTTGAGGTTGAGACGTCTGGCATTGAGCAGCATTACCCTTAGTTTTTTTCCTTTTTTGTGTTCTAGGGTGGTAGGTTTAGAATTTGAGCCTTGCCTAAAAAAGGCACAATGGGGTGGCAAGAGCCTTAGCCAAAATCCGGAAGCCCAGGGGTGACAGGTGCAAGCCGTCCCTTGTGAATCAGCGTGGCTTGTCCAGCATGTCATCCCAGGCAGACAGACATTGGATCCCCTTTGAATAACACCATAGTTTAAGCCAATTATTACAGCTGATCATCTTGTCTCTGTATTGTGGCATCATTCTTGGTGAAGGTAGGATACTGCTCAAGGTCAGGGTCATACCTGCCTGGGCTACATAATCAGAGAGCTCCTCTATGTCTCTTTTCATGTAGTCCAGGGAGGTACGTCTCAGGTCGTTCACACCAGCATGGACAATGACTGAGTCATACTTGTACTTGCAGTTGAGTGACCTGAGTACTTGCATTATGTGGTGGATTCCAGCGCCCGATAGGGAGCTTACTGTGACCTTCTCCTTACTCAATCTGGTGAGCGGGACGTCAGTGTGTCTGACTATGGAGTCACCTATGACGAGTGTGTCTGGCATTGTGTTTGGCCTTAAGGGCTGTGACTGTTTGGCACACTGACTCTGTGGTCTATGTGTTGCATGTGCTGTGCCCTGTGGAGGCAGTTGTTTGGGTGTCTGCTTTGGTGGCCTCTGCTGTTTTGGTAGATTTCTGATCAGAGCCTCCGAGTATGTCTTTGTGTGTTTATGTGTATGATTTGAAGTTGTGATAGTGCTATGTGAGACTGGGTTTGTGGTGTGTGTGGTTACCTTCTCCTCCTCTCTGGTCTTGCCAGTCCTATGTTGAGAGAGCTCAGCCTCCAGTTTGGCTATATAGTTGCATCTCTCGCATGTATTTGTGTTTTGTGGGAGAAGGAGAGGGCTGTCTGTGTACATGAGGCAATTGTAACATTGCCACAATATTCCCAGGTTCACCAGCTGAGCAGGAGAGGACACTAGCAACTGATCCCTCGACATGCTAGAAGGAATAGACAAAAAATGTTGGAATACAGGAAGATATCAAGCCCCCCAAACCACATTATATTGCTTGACTGACAATACCTACACATACACCATAGTTTCATAGTTTCATAGTTTACTACTAGGCTATCTGCCCTAGTGCATTTATAAGCCTAGCTATAGTGATGTGGCTATTGCCACCCCTTATAGCGGTAATAAGTGTACAGAATAGATTCCGAATATTGTGCCTCTGACTTAGTAGTGACACATTATGACCCCCTTACGTAATCGAATAACTTGACTGTGCCTCTGTCTAGTAGTGACACAGGGAGGACCCCTGGGGTAAACCTACAATCTCACATCTAGTTGTCCAGATTTCTCTTGAAGAGAGTCAGTGAGGGACTCTGTCTAACATGAACTGGGATACCCTGCTAGAGTGTGAGAAGCCTCTGAGTTATGACTCTGTCCCTCCAGCATGTCCTATACATGTATGTGCTGAGGTTCAAATCTTTAGCTCTCATGGTTCTGGTGGATTTGGATTGCTTGCAGTGGAGCATGTCCACCAAATCCTGATTGGACATGGTCTTGTATGTCAGGCATAGGTCACCTGTAAGTATGCGGTATGCTACTGAATAAAGCTGGATTTCCTTTAGTCTGGAAGCATATGACATGTGTTGTAGACCCCTGATCTTCTTGGTAAGGTACTTTTGGGGTCTCTCCAGCTGTTGCAAGTGCTGGGTGAGGTACATACCAAATGGGGCTTTGTATTCAATCATGGGCCTGATAAGAGAGAAGTATAGTGGTACAATGACCTCCTTTGATCTGGATGGAAAACCCTTCATGATAAGGTGGGCAAGATAGAAAGTCATTCTAACCACTTTGGCAACATGGGTGTCAAACGAGACGTCACTATCTACATGTGTCCCCAGGTGTCTGATTTGTTTTCTGTGCTCAGTGGGTTGCTGTCTATGTATTGATTTGTGGGTACTTTGTTCCTCCCAAAGGGGATGACTACACATCAATTGCATTCAGTTTCAGGCCATGATTCCGGCACCAGCTATCTGTCTTTGTGACGGCATTCTGTAGGATGTGTGTGCCGGCTGATGTATTCACTATGGTGCCTAGGTTGCAGTCATCTGCAAACTTTGTCAGCCACAACCCTCCTATGTTTGCTTTCACATCTGAAAAGTAAATGCCAAATAAGAGGGGTCCCAGGACAGATCCTTGTGGGACACCACTTGTGACTGGCTTTGAATCTGACAAGGCACCTGCAATGTCAACTTTATGGGTTCTGTTTCTTAGCCATTTTGCAACCTATCCTGTGACATATGGTGTTATATTTCAGCTGTTGAGCTTGTCTATGATGCCTGAGTGGGGTATTGTGTCAAAGGCCTTAGCCAAGCACAGGTAGGCTGTGTGGACCGCGTAGCCCTCATCAATGGCCCTACTGACAGTTTCAAAATAGTCAACTAGGTGCAAAAGGCAGGATCTGCCCTGTACACAGCTGAACTGGGTGGGATCAAGGGTCTGTAGGTCACCAATGTCTCTGTTTAAGAGCTCCATAATGACTCTTCCCATAGCTTTGCAGACAAGGCTGGTTAAGCTTGTGTGGTGGTAGTTGCCAGGGTCTTTGTGGAGTGGGACCACTGTTGCTGTACACCAGTGTTCAGGTACATATCCTGTAGCAAGGCTAAGGTTAAATAGCATTTGTATATACGGGTTTAGCTCCTTCTGGAGTTCACATAGCATGCAACTGGGGATACCATCAGGTCCCATTGATGCTGTGTACTTGTCTTTGCTGAGTGCGGCTCTCACATGGACATCCGAGATGACAGTGAGGTTACATTCAGCTGTGATAACTATCTTCTTTTGGGGGTGAGGGAGGGGGAAAATTGCACTGAACCTGTCTGCCAGAATGTTGCCAATATCTGTCAGGTCACTGAAATATATGTTGTTGTGTACCAACTGAGCATATCTGAGGGTTCCCACCCAGGTTTCTGACATAACTGAAGAAGGCAGTGTGGTTATCTTCATTGTCTTTGGTGATTTATGTCTCCAAGTTGACCTTGGATGTCTTTATGAGAGAATGTAGCTTTTTACTAGTGCTGATCACAGCTGCCTTCCCTTTAGGAGATGTAGCTCTGTCTTGCATTAGTATCTTTCATCTGTAATACAGTTTGTTTATGGCTGGGGTCCACCAGACAGGCCACTTTCCCTTGGTGGAGAGGGTCTTGTTTTTATTTGTGATTGCATGGTCCATGCTTTCTCGGAGATGTCCGTAGAAAGCATCTGTGAAGGAGTCAACATTGTGTGTTGTGGTTTCCACTGGCCCAGTGGGCTTAACGGATACCATTTCAGTCCGAAGAAGTGTGAAGTCAGCTTTTGAGATGTTTGTCACTATACTCTTTGTATTATACTAGCACTGACACAAGTGTAGACAATTTCCCAGAATCCATCAAACAAAATGGACATGCAAAATGTAACACTTCCACAAGAGGGGTAAGCACACTGGATGTGATAATCAGAAATATGTGTACTGGATGTCAAGATAAGAAGTGTATCCCTCACTGGTAAGACCAGACCATAGAGTAATCACACTGTAGTTACACATCCCAACCCCAGTCCATGGCCAGATTACCACAGTGAAACACATGTATAAAGCATAGCTTTCACCCCTACAAACCAATGTGGAATCCATGAAAAGCCCTGTGCAGGTCCAGAATATGGGACGCACTGCAGAACATGTTATACAGGCATACCATGAACACAGCCAAGAGTGCTTGGAGTCTGCAATCACAAACAACAAGACACAATGCCATACACCCAGGCATCTGGCATGCTGGACTCCAGCAATTACTAAACCATTGAAGAGAATGAGAAAGTTACCACATGATAGATCAAACATAAAAAGTGAAGTAATCAGTGATCACTAGTATGGCAATAAAATGTGTACACACATACAATCCACTAAGGCCAGGCAAAACAAGTAGAATCTGTGAATCCAGTGGCAATGTGACACATGTTCCAAGTACACACACAACAACAACTCACCCCAATAAATACAAATGTATGTGATAGACGGAACCAGGTAGCCAAACCAGAGCCTAAGCACCCCCAAATCAGTACTGTCAAAACTAGTCAGGAGGACAAGGTAACCACATACACCACAAACCCAATCCCACATAGATCTACAACGACTGTAAACCAAACACATAAACACAAAAACATTCCCAGAGGCCCTAATTACAAACACACAACACCAACACAAGCCTCCAAAGCAGACACCCAATAAAACAACCTCCAGACATAGCACATGTAACACATAGTACACAAAGCTGGTGTGCCAAACAGTCACAGGACAGAAGGAGAAACAACATGCCTGATACAGTTGTAATAGGTGACTCCATAGTGAGACATGCTGCTGTTCCAGGGATGGCTTGCACCTGTTACCCATGAGCGTCTGGATATTGCCTAAGGCTTTTGCAACCTACAGAGATCCTTTTGTAGGCAAGGCTGAAAAGACCAACCCACCACCATAGAAAACAAAACTGGAAAGAAACAGAAGGGTAATGCTGATCAATGCCAGATGTGTAAACCTCAATATGCATGCTCCTGAGGCCCTCCCCAGTATGGAGAACATTGATGTCTGTCCAGTGATAGAAACCTGCTGCAAGCCTCGTGACAGCACACCAGCACTACCAGGTAATACCACATATCATGTGTTATGGCCACAAAACCTGTAACAAAACATAAAAGGAGGGTGAGTATCCATATTCAGCACAGACACCCATACGTCCAGTTAACTGACAATGCTTATGTCATTGCAGTCCACCCATGTGCAACTAACCATAGGCAAGACTGCTGTACAGTCTGTAGCATGCTACAGACCAAAATCTCACACACAGGAACTCCACCCCACTGTCCTGAAGACAGTGGACAGTATGAATGTACCACCAAATACAAAACAAGGTACACACAAATTACCACAAAGGTGGTAAACCATTATGTGTGGAAGGAGTAATCAGGGACCTAGTGACACAAGTGGACAGTCACCTGTTATGTGACAGTCACATCGCCAATTTTTCTAGGAAGACTGTCTATATTGGACGCTGTATCATGAAAGGATTCACATCTACGTCAACAAAGGTCATTGTGCCCCTATACTGTTCCCCTATCAGACCATATTGTAATACAATGTCTCATTTGGGATGTACATTACCTTGCACCTACAGCAGTTAGAAAGACCTCAAAGGTACCTCAGCAAGAGTCAGAAAGGGTCTTAAATATATCTCATATGCTGCCTGGCTGTAGACACCACAGCTGAATGCAGTCACATACTGCCTACACAGAGGCATTGTATGTCTGTTGTACAAGTCCATGTCCAACACAGAAGTAATGGACATGCTCCACCCCAGAAAACTCAAAGCCATTGGAGCTGTGTGAGTCAGAGATGTCAACCTTAACACATAATCAAATAGGATGTGATGGAGGGACAGATACCTAACCCTGAGTCTCTCCACACCCTGGAACAGAATACCACTACATGTTAGGCAGAGCCCCTCACTGACACTCTTCAACAGGAAGTTAGCAAAATGGATGGATAATTGTAGATGTACACTGGGGGTCTTTACTGTGTCATGTCCAGACAGAGGCACAACATAGCAAGGGGTGGCAAAAGCCACACACACTGTGGCTAGGCTTACAAATGCCCTAGGGTGGATAGCCTAGTATGAACCTATGAACCTATTATGATACAAATTGTACAGGAAACTAAGGATAACCCCAAGGCTGCTGCAACTGATGGTAGTAAGCGTGTTGTGAATTCCCGGATATGCTCTGGATCACACAAATATTACAAACAACATACCAAACACACACACGTATTGCCAACATACATCCTGACAGGTGCAGTGCAAAACCCCCCCTCATAATGCAAAATATCTTTCCCAGCAGACTGCTGCCTTCCTGACATTATGTCAGCCTTACCACAGGATATGTACCTAAAGAGCAGTGTACAACAACAGTGGTTGTTCTCAAGAAAGGTGTCACCTGAATGGATACTAAAAACAACCACCACAGAACCCTGAGAAGCTTGGTCTGCACAGCTATGGAAAGGATCAGCATGTACCGCAGACATAACGATATTGGGGATCTATTGACACCTGACCCTACCCATTGTGGGTTTAAGAAGTGCAGACCCCTCCCCTAAACATGTGTGACTCAGTTGAAACAGTAATTGAGATCACTGATGAGGGCAATGTGGTCCACACAGTGTAGCTGGACCTTGCAAAGCCTTCCATACAATACCCTACGTGTTCAATATAGATATGCTCACCAGCTTATATATACACCCCAATGTCACTAGAGGGGTTGCAAACCAGAGCAACGACAGAACTGACATGGTCAGACATGCTGCAGCCATGTCAGACTATAAACCACATATAACAGGTATCCCACAAAGCTTGGTCCTGGGACCTTCCCCGTCTGATATATATGCCCCATAGGTACAGGCCAACATGTAAGGACTGTGCCTGAACATGTTTGCAGAGGACTGCAAACCGCCTAACATATCTGACACTCCAGCTGACAAGCATCCCACAAAAGGTCCACATAGAAACAGACAACCGGTGCCATAGCCATGTCAGCATGTTAAATGGAGAAAACTGTATAGTCAACCTCTGTGGCTATACAGTAAGTGACCACCAATTACCACATAGGTGTTAACCCATTACATACTTAACATGTAATGACAGACCTGGGTACACAAGGTGATAGATATCCTGCATTGGACAAACATGTGGCTGTAGTGTTAACAGAAACAATCCATATACCAACCTAATCATGAAGGTTATGACATCTAGATAAGGGGAGGTCATTGTGGTTCTGCAGTTGTCCTTCATCAGCATTACAAATGACCATAACAGCCCCTGTGGGGTGTACCTCAGCAGACACCTCCATCAACTGTAAAGTCCACAACAGTACCTCACCAGGAGTATCAAAGAGCTTGAACACATGTAATGTGTTGCCTGATTAAACAGAGTGCAACTCCACACACTGCCATGCTGGCCACCCAGACGCAAGCTGTGCCTGATGTAGAAAGCCATGTCCAAGCTGGAATCAATGAACATGCTGCACCTTGTACAATCTGAATGGCAGTGAGCTATGCACATGAGGGACCTGAACCCCAGCACTGACATACATAGGACAAGCTGTACTGCATTATCCATAACACAGAAGCCACCCCCATGCATGAGTAAACTACCAGTACAGGTTATCCATAGAGTAACTTGTTGATTCTCCTCAACAGGAATCTTAATGAGTGGATGGGAGATGGTAGGTTTACCCTGGGTATCAATGTTATGTCACAGGTAGACAGAGGCACAGTATACTAAACAAGACATATGTCATGGCAAACTACACTTACAATGTGTCGAAGGACAAACACACACTCTGACTAGCATTAGAAATGGCCTAGGGCACATCGGTAGTGTTTGCCAATGTACACCTTTGTTGTGGAATACACTACTGATGTTGGATGAGGCTGTTGTAAGTAGTTCATATCTGAACATAATGCAACATGGTCAGATAGGTTCATAGGTTCATAGGTTTATACTAGGCTATCTGCCCTAAGGCAGTTATAAGCCTAGCCCACAGTTTTGTGGCTTACGCCACCCCTTATATGGAAACAATACTGTGCCCATTAGTTTGCTGTGCCTCTGTCCAGCAGTGACACAGAGACGATCCCCAGGGTAAACCTATGATCTCCCATCCACAGGTCAAGATTCCTCTTGAACAGAGCCAGCGAGGTGCTCTGCCTCACATGGACCGGGATTGTATTCCACAGCATAGGGAGTCTCTGAGTGATAAATCTATCCCTCCAACATGTCCCACTTATATCCCTGCTAAGGTTTAAATCACTTGCCCTAGTGGTTCTGGTGGATTTGGAGATTTTGAGGTGGAGCATGTCCATTAATTCCTGGTTGGACATGGCCTTGCATGTCAGGCACATGTCACCTCTGAGCAGACGGTATGTGACTGAATAGAGCTGGAGTGTCTTCAATCTGGCAGCATATGACAGATGTTGAAGTCCCTTTATCCTTTTGGTGGGGGACTTTTGGGGTCTCTCCAATTGCTGCAGATGTCGGGTGAGATACATCCCGAATGGGGCATTGTACTCGATCATTGGTCTGATAAGTGAAGAGTACAGGGGAACAATGACCTCACTAGATCTGGATGGGAATCCCTTCATGATCAGGTGGGCAATGTAGAAGGTCTTTCTAACCACTTTAGCAATGTGAGTGTCAGAAGAAAGGCCACTGTCAACCTGGGTCCCCAGGTCCATGATAACCTCCTCTGTGCTTAGAGGATTGCCACCTATATGGTAGCTTGGGGTTACCTTGCTTTTCCCGAAGGGTATGACTATACATGTTTTGGCATTTAACTTCAGGCCATGGCTCTGGCACCAGCTATCAGTTTCCATGAGTCCCTTCTGAAGGATATCCGTGTCTGATGCACTGTCCACTATGGCGCCCAGTTTGCAGTCATCTGCAAACTTTGTCAGCCAAAGTCCTCCCATGTTGGCCTGTACGTCTGAGAAGTAGATGACGAACAATAGAGGGCCAAGGACCGAGCCCTGTGGGACACCACTTGTGACCGGCTTGGAGTCTGACATAGAGCCAGCAACTCTAACCCTGTGGGTCCTGTCCTTAAACCAGTTTGCAACCCATCTTGTGACATATGGGTTTACATTTAAGTTGGTAGATTTTTCTACAATACCCGAGTGGGGTATTGTGTCAAAAGCCTTTGCAAGGTCAAGGTAGGCTGTATGGACTGCCTTTCCCTCATCAATGGCCTTAGTGACTGTTTTGAAGAAGTTGACCAAGTTCAAAAGGCATGATCGGCCCTTGACCAAGCCAAACTGGGACGGGTCCAATGTCTGCATGTCCCCTATATCTTTGTTTATGAGCTCCATTATGATCCTCTCCATAGCTTTGCAGACTAGACTTGTTAAGCTTATGGGGCGGTAATTACCAGGGTCCGTAGAGGCACCGCCTTTGTGCAGATGTGCACAACTGGACCCTAACCAGGCTGTTGTGCACACTATGGAAATGTAAAGCAGTGATAGGACTAAAGCCCAGGATACTGTCCACCACAGTGAAAGTACTGAACCACTGCACTATACAGTACTACAGTGTTAGGTCAGTATGAACGGATGTTGACAATTGTATGCAAAGTATCCCATGCAAAACCTGCAGGCACAGTATAATCCCTGTTGTGTTCACACAAAAAGCATTTGGACAGTAACTACACAACATGGCACAGAACACACAACCATAAACTGGAGATATTTGTTGAAGGTCACACTCATCCACAAATGTGATGGGCTGCAGAGTTCAACATATGGAAAGCTCACACTGGGCATACTCACACACTTTGATAAATGAGACATCTTTCACCCAACATGCCATGGGAAGGCTGAACTGGGCATGCTCACACACTTAGTCCAAATGTTCCTCTTAGCAACTGGGAAAACACACCACATGATGCTCATTCCCCTTTCTAAACACTGATGATGTCAGCACCCTATAAGTATATCAGGAGAAAAGAAATCACACAGTAATCCGAATAGTGCACTCCGCTAATGCGTCCATCTCTAGTGTCATAACATAGTTAGGTAGGGGTTTGATTCTGGCAATTGTGTGTGAAGGGGGGTAAGTGTGTATGAAAGCAACATCCCTTTTGGCAACTGTGAAAACACACCACAGGATGCTCATTCCCCTTTCTAAACACTGATGATGTCAGCACCCTATAAGTATATCAGGAGAAAAGAAACCCTCCAGCAATCCGAATAGCGCGCTCCGCTAATGCGTTCATCTCTAGTGTCATAACATAATTAGGTAGAGGTTTGAATCCAACGAAGGTGGGTAAGTGTGTGTGTATGAAAGGATCATCCCTTTTGGCAACTGTGAAAACACACCACAGGATGCTCATTTCCCTTTCTAAACACTGATGATGTCAGCACCCTATAAGTATATCAGGAGAAAAGCAATCCCCCAGTAATCCGAATAGCACACTCTGCTAATGCATCGATCTCTACTGTCATAACATAATAAGGTAGGGATTTGAATCCAGCAAGTGTGTGTGAAGGGGGGTAAGTGTGTATGAAAGGAGCATCCCTTTTGGCAACTGTGAAAACACACCACAGGATGCTCATTCCCCTTTCTAAACACTGATGATGTCAGCACCCTATAAGTATATCAGGAGAAAAGAAATCTCCCAGTAATGCGAATAGCGTGCTCTGCTAATGCATCCGTCTTTAGTGTCATAGTATAGTTAGGTAGGGGTTTGAATCCAGCAAGTGGTAGATGTGTGTGTGAAGGGGGGTTAGTGTGTGTGTATGAAAAGAACATCCCTTTTGGCAACTGTGAAAACAAAACACAGGATGCCTATTCCCCTTTCTAAACACCGATGATGTCAGCACCCTATAAGTATATCAGGGGAAAAGAAATCTCCCAGTAATGCGAATAGCGCATTCTGTTAATGCGTCTGTCTCTAGTGTCATAGCTTAGTTAGGTAGGGGTTTAAATCCAGCAATTGTGTGTGAAGGAGGTTAGCAGGTGTGTGTAAAAGGAACATCCCTTTTGGCAACTGTGTGGGGTTTGTGTGTGTGCATAATGCTGAGAGGGAAAAGTGCCTTTTTCCAACTGGGAGAACACACTACAGGGTGCACATCCCTCTTCCTAAACACAGATGATGTCAGCACCCTCTAAGTACAGCATTAGAAAAGATTTCTCCCCCTAATGCAAATAGCACACTCTGCTAATGTGTCTGTCTCTAGTGTCATAACACAGTTAGGTAGGGGTTTGAATCTTGCAAATGGAAAGTGTGTGTGCACAATGCTGGGGGTGAGATGTGGCTTTTGCCAAATGGGGCTATGCACTGCAGGGTGCACATTTCCCTTAACAAACAGTGATGTTAATAGCACCCTATACAAACAACATGACAACAGACAGCTGCCAGTACTCAGTATAGTGCTACATGCTACTGTAACACGCACATGTACCAGAATATACCTAGATAGTGTTTTGAAACCTGAATGTGGCAAGTGTGTGGATGTGGGATGTTTCTGTGTGTGCATTTCTGTATGGAAAACATGTTGGATGTGGCAATCAGGGTGATGCACACTACACTTTTAAACTAATGAGGTTGCCTGCACCTTGTGAGTACAGGTAGAGATGAGGAAATCGGTAGTAATCCGAATAGTGCACTTTTCAAATGTGTACCTGTCATGTGTCGACAGCTACTCATGTAGGGTAATAAATAATGGAAATGGCAGGTGAGCGTGTGCATGTGTGGGGGTAGCAGGGTGTGTGTAAATGCATGTGTGACGGAACAAATACATATAGCTGAATCTACAATACAGCACATGATGCACATTCCCATAGTCAATGGTAGCATGTGATGGTGTGCAGCTGGTACACTTTGGTAAGTAGTATGGGTGCAGATAACAATTCAGGACATTCATACAGTTACTGCAGCAGGAATGCTGGGATATACACACAATCATAGTGGAACAGTGAACAGTTACCAACATGTTACTACTTATACACATCTATGTAGTCACCCTGTGCATCAACAACGTGTTTACCCTTTCCTGCACTGATGTTGTAGTATGCAGGAGGTGGCACAGTGTCATCATATGCACAGGGTGTGGGTTAGGTATGCCCAAGCCAGCCACTGCTACCGCCAATTGACATGTGTGTGTATGTGTGTTTGTGAGGGGCAGCAGTACAGGGTGGACCAGTGTTGGTGCAGTGTGTGTGTGTGTATGTGTTTGCCCTAGGTGTTATATTTCTGCATGTGTGTAAGCACACAGTCCCACATAATGGCTGCCATGTACAGGGTTTTGTGGCCAGCCACAGACTGCACCTGTCAGGTCATCCAGATCAGTGTCTGTGGGCACGGACACGGTACCTGTGCCTGGCAGGGGTGCTATGGACCGTATCCGGTACTAACCCAGACTGGGTACTGTCATCAGAAGCGGGTGTGTGTTGACTGGACACAGTTCCCTGTTGGGACTGTCCAGAGCCACGTGCACATGGTCTCCTGGGGCGTCCTGATGACAGCACTAACCCAGCATTGCTGGGGCTGCTGCTGGCACTTGAGATGCGTGAGTGGGCCTGTTGCCGTCGGTGGTGACTGCCAGCTGCTGCTGTTGCCGGCATACGGCCACGTCGATGCCGCAAACGCACACCATCGCCCTGGCCCATGGACATCTGGTTGTGGAGCAGCTGTTGTATGTCCCCGCAAGGTCTGTCAACGACATCTGTGAAATTATGAATAGCATTCGCAATGTCACGCATGCCATCTGTCATGGCTGTGCAACATGCTGTCAGCTCCGTCAGACCCTGTCTGGTGTACCTTTCCATACACACCTGTGCCTGCATAACAGTCCGAAACATAGTGGAGGTTGACATACCTCCTTGGGCACGTCGGCCAGAGGCAACTGGGAAAACCCCAACACTACCTCATCAAGAGGATCAAAGGGCTCAAACAGATGCCATATGCTGCCCGGTTAAAGAAAGTCCAGCTGGACTCAGTGGCATACTGCCTGTTCAGAGGCAATCTGTGCCTGATGTATACAGCCATGTCCAACCCAGAAGTAATGGACATGCTGCACCTCAAGAAATCAGAATCCCATATGGCCACACGCTCAAGAGACCTGAACCTTAGTGCTGAAATAAATGGGACATGCTGGAGGGACAGATGCATAACCCAGAGGCTCCCTTCACTCTGTAATGAACTCACAGTACAGGTTAGGCAGAGTCCCTCATTGACTCTCTTCCATAGGAATCTGGATGAGTGGATGGGAGATCATAGTTGTACCCCAGGTATCACTTCTATGTCACTGTTAGACAGAGGCACAGTATACTAACCTTGGAAAAGGGCATAGCAAAATAAATTTTAATTGGGTGGCAAAAGACAAACACATTCTGGCTAGGCTTATCAATGCCCTAGGGAAAATAGCCTAGTATGAACCTATGAACCTATGTGTACTGCTATACTGCTTCTGCCATATGTTGCATGTGTGTGTGTTGTGGGGGATGCGCAGGTAATGGCCAGATATTTCTGCACAGGCAACACTTCTGGAACACTCTGGGTGTTCATCCCAACATACTGTATGTGTGTTGCCACCCAACACTGTGATGTGGACGCACATTACTCAGCCTGGATATACATATCCCAACAACACCACAATCACAGTACACTACCTTGCTATGTATGTATGTAATTACACAGTTATTCACTAGTTAGGACTGTGATGCTATCCATGCAGCCCACTGGGCCAGTGGAAGCCACAACACACACTGCTGGCCCCTTTGCAAAAGCTTACCACAGACATCCTACATAGTGCATGTAATATGCACACACATATCTAACCCAGACCGTATGCACACCACTTATTTATCCTGTCCAGTGGACTACAGATACAGGCACATTGTATAACAATAGCAGGAGGCTACTGCAGCACAGGGCAGATTCACATGAAGGCAAGGCATCTGTGGTCAGAAGTGGTAAGATGCTTCACATTCACCAAATGCACAGATATTGGCAACATTGTTGCAGACAGCTTAGGTGCAGGTACCCCCCCCCCATTCTCCTACACAAGTGGAATTAGTTATCACAGATGAATGTAACCTCCCTATCATCTCACATGTCCAGGTGAGGGCCACCCTCAACATTGCAGAACACACAGCATCACTGTTACAAAATGGTATCCCTGGATGTGTGATACGTTCACCCCTAGATGACATAGCACCACATTACAGACTGATAGTAAACCCTGGCCATACTACAGGATATGTACCTGAACAGTGCCATACATACACAGTGGTCCCACACCAATGAGGAGGAACCTCTACTGACCCTGTGAACTACTGCATCATATGCATAACTGGCCTTGTGTTCTATGCTATGGAAGTTTTAAGTATGGATGACATGTACAGCAATATTACATATGTATATATATCAGGACTATGTACACACAACCTATCTCATGGACATACCTATAGACAGTGAACTATGATACAGTATTAACCTGCTACTTTGCATTACCTGTGTTTGTGTCAGCTGTTGCTGTGTCAGTGGTGCTACTTGCTGTTTGCTGCTGCTGCTGGTTTTGTTGCTGGCTCTTTCTTTCTTTTTTTTTCTCTCTCTCTGTCTCTCTCTCTCTCTCTCTTTCTCCGTCGGTTTTGTGCAATGAATGTATTGCATGTGTGGAGTGTTGGTACTAGATGCTTTTGAAGGTATCTGCATAGGTCCATGTGATGGCCTCTGCACCAATTGTAAGGCAGCATTTGCTAATTGCATGCAGCCAGTTGTCTACTGATTGCATGTCTCACTGCGATTTCAGGACAGTGCTATAAAAGGGTATGTGAGATAGGCGTTGCCCTTTCAGATTGTAAGGGCGTGGACCATGCTGGTATGCTGTCGACAGTGTTCTGTGAGTGTGAAGGTTAGTAAGTCTCTCATGCTTCATGCTGTGTTGTAAATTCAGGTTGCTGCATTTCTCTCACCTGTTCCCTGTAGTGAGTGTGTATGCATACTGACACCTACAACTATATTTCATATGTATTAATATATATATATATATATATATATATATATATATATATATATGTGTGTGTGTGTGTACATATACATACTTTCATACATGTACATTAGCTGACATTATTGGGTACAAGCTAACGATTAGCAGGGCTGTTTCTGTTAACACTAAACTAGTATGGGAATCCAGTAATTGGGACAGTATAAGTCTACCTGACATGCTTTGGGTAGTACACATCCTATATTGCCTTTATCTTCATTCCTACTATTACATGTTCTACTTATTTTAGCACTATATTCCTGTATGAGAGTCATGGCTTACTGGTAGCTCATACAGACTAGTGTTACACTGGTCTTGTGGTTGGGCCTAATAGTATGCTTTTATTTTGCTTTCAAATTGAGTACAGGGCCTATCAATCAGAGTGCTGGAGGCACCTTTAAGCAGTTAAAAGGGTTAGTAGGTCTCACAGGAGTCAGGCTGTGTTGCAGATTCTGGTTGCTGCATTTATCTTCCCTGTTTCCTGTAGTGAGTGTATATGGATACTGACACCTACCACTATATTTCATATGTATTAATATATACATATATATATATATATATATATATATATATATATATATATATATATATATATATATATATGTATATATGTATGTGTACATATACATACTTTCATATATGTACATTACCTTACATTATTATGTACAAGCTAACAATTAGCAGGGCTTTTTCTGTTAACACTAAACTAGTATGGGGATCCAGTATTTCGGGCATTAAAAATCCACCTGACATGCTTTGGGTAGTACACATCCTATATTGCCTTTATATTGATTCCTACTATTACATGTTATATTTATTTTAGCACTATGCTCTTGTATGAAAGTCATGGCTTAGTGGTAGGTCATACAGACTAGTATTACCAGGGTCCTGGGTTCAAGTCTGATCGTGGGACCTTTTTTTCTTTCAGGATGAGTACAGGACCTGTCAATCAAAGTGCTGAAGCCACCTTTAAGCAGTTAAAAGGGTTAGTAAGTCTTACAGGAGTCAGGCTGTGTTACAGATTCTGGTTGCTGTATTTATCTTCACTGTTTCCTGTAGTGAGTGTGTATGAATACTGACACCTACCACTATATTTCATATGTATTAATATATATATATATATATATATATATATATATATATATATATATATATATATATGTATACGTATGTGTACATATACATACTTTCATATATGTACATTACCTTACATCATTATGCACAAGCTACCCATTAGCAGGGCTGTTTCTGTTAACACTAAACTAGTATGGGAATCCAGTAATTCAGGCATTAAAATACTACCTGGCATGCTTTGGGTAGTACACATCCTATATTGCCTTTATATTGATTCCTAATATTACATGTTATATTTATTTTAGCACTGTATTCTTGTATGAGAGTCATGGCTTAGTGGTAGGTCATATAGACAAGTGTTACCGAGGTCCTGGGTTCGAGACTGACAGTGGGAATTTATTTTTCTTTCAAACTGAGTACAGGACCTGTCAATCAAAAGTGCCTAAGGCACTTTTAAGCACTTAAAACCAGGTCTGTGCTCGTTTGCGCGGAGCTCACGCATGCGCACTGGCGGTGATCTCCGCGCACACAAGCGCACACCCCACGCTATTTTCTTTGAAAGAAAAGAAAAAGGGGTGACAGGAAAGTGGTGAAAAAGGGGTCACAAAGAGGGTAAAACAGTAGGGAAACAAGCTTGGAATTTGCAGGAAGGATGTAGGTGAGGCCCATAGCTGCCCATGTCTTTCTCAGCAACAGCTGTGCATTTGTATGCAATTTGGTGTGACATTTGGAACCTTCCACCCCTGAGAGAGGTGTCAGGACAACATTAATACCTGTTGTACAGCCAATTGTAATTAACAGTTTCAATGTCCAGCGGACATGTGTGCAACATGGACAGCTATGTATGGGGCGTAATTTTTTTGTGGGTACAGAGTGCCTTTTTTTTGTTTTTTTATCAGGTGAGAGTGGTATGTCAGGTGAGGTAGTCGGTATAGCTGGGGAGGTAGGTTGGGTAGGTTAACAGACAAGACAGACAAGACGCATACAGGGGCGGTGTATGACACATGTGAGGGGGTTACACAATTGACGGGGACGGAGGCTGGGATATCCAGGGCACATGAGCCCACAGATGGCAACAGTGGAACTGATATCCACACCCACAGGCAGTTGCCACTGTTCCTTCACAGCCCAGGATGGGGCTGTGCTGGGGGATGTGCAGGCGGGACAACGGGCATGCCCGTTAGCTGTGCCACCCGGACCTCAAGCTGGCGTAGGGGCCCAAGAACAGAGTCTTGTATATCCCTTCGCACCACAGACCGGACACCTTGGAGGGTGAGTGGACGGGCTCCTCCGGCCACGCTTGCAGAGGGGGGACGGGCCCCATCCCCTGCAGCGCTTCCACCCGAAGGTGGCACAGGGCCACAGGAGGAGGGTCCAGCCTGGGCACTAGTGCCAGGTGCAATCGCCAGCTGAGGTGGGAGAGGTGGGTCCGCTGGGTCCTGCCTTCCCAAGCGTTCTGGGTCTGTGAGTATGTTATGTTAGTTTGGGTTAGTAGCATATTATTCCATTCAAATTAGTTGTAACAGCATGCATTGGTATTCCCATTAAACAAACACCCAGATATTAACACCATTGAACAACAGGCATATCAATATCACATGCATTATTTGAACAGAAATACACAATCAAACAACATGCAGGGTTGATTAATGGCAACAGGCCATCAGGTTTGCAGGTATGAACAGGGCACATGCAACAACGGACATGCATATATTTTTGAAACAACAGGAAAAATGTCCATGGTTAATGAAATGTTCACATACCAATATTTAGTGAGTTTTTTAATTTGCAATTATAGGGTGGGGTGGGAAAGAAAATGATGACACATTCATACATTATACATTAATATACATTTGTAATAGAAACACAATTAACTTGTGGGTGATAGTTTCAAAATGATTCTTTATTGACTGTCATGCTAGACCTGTTACAGATACATCACTATCCTAGTTATTGTGACTTTGATCAGATACATCCTCCTGCTACACTTTGATGACAGGGCAGGGGGCACCTATGGATGTTTAGTATGTCAGACAATCATTCATTCTATCTGAAAATTGTTGACTGTCATCACCATATACAGATTTTGGCTTAAATATTCAAGATTCAAACACACTGTAATCAGTTTGGGATGTTACTTTTTAATTCCCACATGCATGTAGTTCTGTAGAACCACACTGAGGCTTATTTATTCAGGGGTTATTACTACTTTATTTATTGATACATGATCCTTTCAGTCACTCTCACACATCCTGCTATTTCACAGCTCAGGTTGGTGCTTCTAGGCTTTTTTCACATATTAGACCTGTGGTGATTCAAACACTTTCCAGCAGCCTCACTTCTGTCATGATTCAGCATTTCAACAGGGGATATATCTCACATGTGATTAACTCAGCTTCTGAGGCTGTACTCTTGAGACTACTGCAGGTTATACTACATTTAATTAATGGTGGGACATCTGTATTACAGAACTATTTATTTCTATCAATTATATTTCCAGTTTCACTTGCATACTGACGAACTTGTTGCAGCCATACCTGCAGACTTTCACTTGTTGCTTCCACATTCTATTACTTTTAATCAATACACTGCAGTGTTCTGCTACGTGCTACACTATAATATTTATTTACAAGTACTAGGTGGGGTTACTAACCTGCATGGTGGCGCAGCCGCACCAGCCTGCGGTCATGCGCCCTTCGATTCATAGAGCGGACACCTGCAGCTGTAATACAAAACAAGTAATATTGGAATACACATCTCCGTGGTATCAGCTAGTTGAATTCCTTACATACATAAGTAAAATGTAACTTACTCAGTAGTGGGGCGTTGGGCATATCCCGGGCCTCCTGGATCCATTGGGTCAACTGGTTTTCTTTATGTCGCTTCAGGTCCGCATGGTGGTGACGGACCTGCTCACCAGTACATGGAATCCCAGTAGCACTAGTGAGATCATGAGCCAACTGGTCCCATGCCTCCGCCCTGTATGCTCCCCATGAGACCTGGCCCTGCATGAGTTGGGCCTCATGATGGTGAACTAGGAGCCAGACCATGTATCTGGACTCCTCAACACCCCACCGCTGTGCTCGAAAGCAACGTCCCTCCCCTACTCCACTCACTCTGCCTGCAGGTCTATTCTACAATCGTTTCTGCTGTGTATTCCCGCCTATGGGGCTTATATATGCCGATTTTCCCACACATTTCTATGATTGGCCGTTTTGGAATTGTATCTAATTCACAGAAATTGCTTTATCATGCTCCATTTTGTTTTATATCCTATATATATGCTATTTCTGCATTTCTAAGTACTGCTGTCATGGCTTAGTGGTTTAGTACCTTGACTCTAGTGCATGGTATTGTGGGTTCGAATCTGACCACTGATTTTTAATTTTCATGACTGTCTAGAAATGAGTTGAGGACCTGTCAATCAAACATGCCAAAAGCACTTTTAAGCACTTAAAACCAGGTCTGCGCTCGTTTGCGCGGAGCTAACGCATGCGCACCGGCGGTTAGCTTGTGGGCGCACCTCCGCGCAAACGGTGTGCGCTGGGTTAAACCTTAATTGGCTAGTAACACACATGTTCAGCTAAGCACAGCTAGTTGCACACAGTTTGAGCCTGTTAAACCGGTGCTTAGCTACGGGCAAGCAATTTGCAGCCTTTGAAACACTACTCAGCTACGGGCACTCTGTCTCACAGCAGCTTAGCTATCACTACATTTCTAAATAATTTTATTATTGTATTACTTGAAATATATGCGCCATTTCATTCCATTTTACAAAAGGAAATACTTTTACATTTGTACAATACTGTCAGGGGCTTTTTTAGTGCTTATTTACAAAAAAATAAAAAGGTTGCTGTGTGGGCTCAAACCTTGCCTGCCTGCTCTTAAACCGACAACTCTACCGCTATGCTATTACTTCTTGGCTTACTTTGCATATTTAGTTCTTATATCCTTTTCCACTGATTGTTAACTGCAGTTGCGCTAGTAGCACACCCGCGCACACGAGCGCACACAGTAGCAAACATTTGCGCGGTTTAAAAAAAATAAAACAGTTTTTATTTTCATTTTATAACATCTGTTCACTTTTTACATTGCTGGTCTGTGGGGGCATGTGTTGTGTAGTGTGTTTATTCACATTTCCATGGCCTCTCTCGTGGCTGTTTACTTTCAGCCATTCTAGACTTCCAGGGGTGTGTCTGCTTGCAGGGCTTAGCCTACGGACACGCCCCCTACTGTCTTACACGGACCATGTAAGAGTTACGGTGTGATTCAGCATGCCTCATGCACCTCATGCATATGCATGACATGCTGACATCACACCGTTTAACTGCAGCCTCCGTGTAAGAGTTATAACTCTTACATGGAGGCTTCCTGAATCTGGCCCAGTGTTATCCCCATTCACAAGAGTGGTGCTACTGACATAGTTAAAAACTCCAGGCCTATCAGCTTGACTCCTTTATTAAGTAAAACCTTTGAAAGATGTATTCCTTCTTTATTGGATTCCAGTGGAATTACTGGTCCATTATATGATCTGACTCAACATGGATTTGTTAAAACAGGTCTACATTCACTAACTTGCCTGATTTCTATGAACCTCTTGGCATTGCCCTGGATCAGGAGCTGTGTGGTGTGTCATTTATTTAGAATCAAATCCTTCAATAGCATCCCATTCTTGCTAATTATCGAGTCCTTAAAGAAGCAAAGTAGCAATCCATATACTATCAACTGGGCAGCAGCATGGCTTTACAACCAGAAACAAAGAATAAAAATATCATATCAGTATTCATACTGAATTAGAATTACTTCAGGTGTAGCCTAGGCTTCTGTTTTTAGGTCTATATTGCTTAATTTGTTTATCTTACTTCTACAGTCTTGCAGGATATGTTGGATTTCTCAATTTGCAGATAATATTAAAATTGGAATTCCTCTGTCCAACATTAAAGAGGAAGCAAATGTTGATAGTTAACTCAATGATCTGATGTATTGGTTCAACAATTCTAATCTAAACATTGACCAGGATAAAAGTGAGATTATACTATTTGGCAAACACAAGTATCAAATTAGGTTGTTTTGAACTATCACAATTTTCATAATACAAGGACCTTGGTGTTACGATCACTAATAACTTCAAATTCAAAGCAAATGTCTGTCATGTGAAAAGCAAAGCCATGAGCATGTCAGGACTAATATTAAACAAACAAATAAATTAAATAAAAAAATAAAAAATAACTTCTCATCCTGCAGCTCTGTAACATTGATTAAACTTTTTATTGTGTATGTTTGAACAATTTAGGAATATAGTTCACTGTTTTGTACTTATGCAATGAGTGATTTACTCCTATTAGAAACCATTCAGAGACAATTTACAAAAGGAATTAAGATTTTCTCATCCTTTAATCTCAAAGTTCTGCTTTAATAGTCCATTCTTTTCTCAATAAATTACATGAATAAGTATGGGAAATCATGCTTAGTTTATAAAGCTATACACAATGAGGAATTTAGTATTCCATCTCAGCAGAAAACATTCCCCACATTAGCACTAAACTTGCACAAGTGCAATCACTTACATTACAATTGTTAAACACAATTCTTCTCTTGCAGTACTCCATTATAGCATTAAGCATGCACAAAGTTTGACAATATAGTAAATAGAAACTAAGAAGTCATTTGAAATTTTCACTGCCATATTGGTAATATATTCAATATGGTTTTGAAACAACCTCAGAAAAAAAACAGTTGCCATACCTGATCAAAGGAACTAGTATCACATATGGCAAAAGGTAGTCTAAATATGGCTGACACTCATCCCATTTTTTTCTGGTTCACATTTTGGTTGGAACTGAATAAAGCCTACACAATTTTGTTTTACCATGTAGGCATCTCGCTGAGCTGTTTACATGAAAGTAAGCAGGTTTTAGATTCAGTAAGCACTGCAGAGTGGCAGGTATGCACGCGCCAACATGGAAAGTTCCATGCCATGCAAATCACCTCATAAGCATGTGAATCTCATGAAAATGAGTCAGGTAGAGCAATCCAGCTAGCAGATAGGCAGCTTTGTGTCAGTAGTGTACATGGAAAAATTCAGTGTACAGTAGTGTAGACAGACAAAAGGGGCTGTAAAAATGTAGCTCTATGGACAGAAATGGCATACAACATACAGATATGAGCAAAACTATCCTCCTGTGTGTCTGAATAATTAAAGGAAATAAGTTTAATTAATTATATATTTTTTTTATAATCTGCTTTATAAAAAATAAAAAAACAACAAAAAAATTGGAAAAAAAATATTATATGACAGAAATGTAACACAGGACCTTTCATGGAGTATCTACAGTGGTGCATTGGTGCTGTTGCTAACATGGTTGGTCTATGAAGGGTGTAGTTTCCAGGCTGTGAGCACAGATCCCTATGCAAATTAGGTGGTATTACTGAATAGCATAAAAGGGTAATTGTGTCCGTATATCCCCTTTGTGTAGGCAGAGAACTATGTTGGTGTGTACACAGGAGGTAGCTGACATTAGGGGAGGGTGTGTCCAATGATTTCTAAGCTCATTTGAGCTTAGCTGTGCCTGTTTGCATGGTGCACCACCATACTGAGCATGTCCATTCAGGGGGGGTGTATGCACTACCTTCTAAGCTTTGTTTACCTAGGGTCACGTGTTTGCATGGTGCACTGCAGTGGTGAGTGTATCTAAAAGGCTAATGACATATTAATCAGTCTTAATCCCTGTTTACCTTAAACTACGGCCATTAAATGATGTTAATTATATATTAGGCAGGTGGAATGCATCACAGTTAGCTAATCACACAATCTGCACCTACAGCAGAGCTCTCTAAAGTATGCACACACCTCACAGTCTGATTTTTCCCCAGTACTCTGGACCATTGGAGTACACACTTGGAAGTTTTAACCTGAGAGAATGCTAAGGGGTGCTGCAGGTCTGCTACATCTGTATGTGCTAGATGTAGAGATCATTGCTACTGGTGCTGCTGACAATAGGCTTATACAGAGTATGAGAAGCATGTTCAGGCCCAAGGTAAACTTCCAGAAGCTACATGAGCTACAGATTGTAGAGCACTGCAAGATAGACAGGGACATACTACAATAACTCAATGAGCTCTGCTACCCTCAACTCAGACCCAGAGCCAACAGAGGAGTAACCATCCCAGTGAAAACAAAGCTATGTCTAGCTGCTGAGATACTAGTTACAGGTACTTTCCAAAGACCAACTGGGGACATAATGGGGTTCTCACAGGCAGTTGCATCCAGGGTACCCCAGCAGTTGCTGGATGTTATGATACCACATGCCAATGAACACATTTCTTTTCCCCTCACCCCTGAGGTGAGGGCCAGCAATATGCAACACTTCTACCTTATAGCACACACTATCCTGAGGTACTAGGTGCCATCAACTGCACTCATGTACACATCAAGGCACCACCCAGTGAGTAGAGTAGAATCTACGTCAACTGCAAGGGTACCTCTCCATCAACTGCCAGGTTGTATGCAATGCCCAGAGGACTATCATGAATGTGTGTTCTGGAAGCCCTGACATTTATCACAACTCCAATATCCTGAATGCATCACAGCTGTATCAGATGTTTACTAGGGGGACATCCCACCTGGCTATTTACTGGACGATGCTAGCTATGCACTGGAGCCGTGGATGATGATACCCATCAGAAACGCACACATACCCAGAGAAGAATGTCATAATGAGGCAAGCGCACAAATTAATAACATCACAGAGCATGTGTTTGAGCTTCTGAGGTCAAGGTTCTGGTGCCTCAATATATCTGGTGGAGCCCTGCAGCCAAGCAACCCAGACAACCTGCACCTATCCATGTATTGGCTGTGTACCACTTGCATCAGACAGATTCAACTCTGAACTACAGTTCTGTCAACTGCTGCATTCGCAAGGTAAGTCTCTGACCTACACACTGATTGTAAGGATTACTATAATATGGTATCATATTTATGGATCTGGTGCTGTTATAGATGGAAAAACTGTGGGTTATTTAGACATATATAACATCCACATGGGACTACAGATACCCAGTCCAATAGTATGTGTCCCTTAACATTCACTAGGCTTCATGGTTGGAATATTCACTACATCACTCAAGGGAGATGTTAAACAGTGGAGTCACATGATATTTGGACTGCTATCTATCTCAACAAATCATGTGCTGTTGTTCCCCCACCCCCAATACAGCAGTGTTCCCATATAACTGCTTTAACAGTAAGTCAGCAATGGTAAACCTGCAGACCAGACAATCTCAGGGATCTAACATACAAATTGATCACACATTGTATGTTTCACTTAATGCAGAATAACAATGTAAATATTTATGCTGGTGCGTGTGTGATAAATGACTATTTTCTGTCTGGCAGCCTGTGTGGCTTAGTGGGCTAGGGAAGAAAGTATGGGTGGTGGTGTTGATGGTTCTAATCTGGAATTATTCACATCTTTTCCATGTGAGGTATTATTATGTTGATGTTTTCACAGACCATCAGTCTGTGTGTGGTGTAACATTTTGAACCTCAGTCACATATTAATGACATCAATCAGCTGGGGAATGCTGTGGAGAATTTCAGTGAAGGGCAGTACTGCAGAAACAGGGGCAGATGTCAATGTCTGTAACACACAAAATCCCGGACTGGAGTACAGGTAGGTGTAGCCTGGAGTGACTCTAGAAGTACTGACAGTCCCACTGGGCATACTCATACACTTAGTTAAAAAGACTGCAGTTCTGTTGCCTCTTCCCTGTTATGTATAGATATGTCTGTACCTACAGGCATATATGTATAGATATCTATCTGCCCTATCTCTCTTTCACATACATAGTATATCTGTTTCTATGTAGTGTCAAATAGATATATACTGGTATATAAAGCTATATATATTAAACCGATACATAGACTCACCTCATACATCTACATAGCAAATATACATATTATACACAGACAGAGCTACATTTATATATCCATCACTGTTTTATACAGAAATATGTCTGTGGATGTCTGCATTATCCTACATACCTTAATAGTGGTGAGGAAATATATGTTATCACACATCCATACTGTTGCTCAAAGGATCCAATGTAAGGGCACAATAGTATATAATCCACTTACCTACAGACACCTGCTGGATGTCACCACAAAGACAGAAACAGGTGAGCAGGTGATGCAATGTATAATGTTGCCAACACATGCAAGGACAGGGCATATTGTTCCTGTGCACAGGTTAGCCTATCTAAGTTCAAATAGCCACATATGACCACACTGGTAACTGCACACACATATCTAAGATAACAATTATCACACTGTTATGATACTAGATGCGGATAACAGAATGAAGCAATATCAGGCTACAGGCAACAGATGCTGTTCAACACAAGCCTAGTGTGTGTAATCCACAATTAGTGTGTCTACAATTGTTTACACAATAGACTTAAGCCGTGGTGCATGTGATAATTACTGTACTCTCTAGTGTGTAAGATTAGATAGGTAGGGATTCTAATCTCACTACAGGCTACTTGGTGCATGCGCGCGTGTGTGTGTGTGTGTGTGTGTGTGTGTGTGCGCGTGTGTGTGTGTGTGTGTGTGTGTGTGTGTGTGTACATGTGTGTGTGTGTGTGTGTGTGTGTGTGTGTGTGTGTGTATCCCCCTGCAAAACAGATGACATGCTGTCAACCTGAAATGCTTTTTCACATTTTGGCCCTGTAACTTGCTGCTGGTGTCCAGACTGTCCTCTTCTACAAGGCCTGCTGATGTCATCCACCTTTAGACTACCAGCTGCCAGTGCCACATCATACTTATGTTGTGGCATGTATGATAAGTACTGTGCTTTATAGTGTGTAAGACTAGATAGGCAGGGGTTCCAATCTCACTCCAGACTACTCGGTGCATGTGTGTGTGTGTGTGTGTGTGTGTGTGTGTGTGTGTGTGTGTGTGTGTGTATGTGTGTGTGTCCATGCAAAACAACTGACATGCTCTCATAGGCTATCAACCTACAATGCTTATGCACTTTTTGGCCATGTAACTTGCAAATGGCAGACAAACTGTCCTCTTCTACAAGGCCTGATGATGTCTTCCACTTTAAGACTACCAGCTGCCAGTGTAGTAACACATTTAAGGTGTGGCGTATGCAATAAGTACTGTGCTGTATTGTGTATAAGACTAAATAGATAGTGGGTTTAATCTCATTCCAGGCTACTTGGTGTGTACATGTCCATATGATCACCTCAATGTAAGTGTTCAAAACTACATACAGCCAACTTGCACTACGTGTGTCTTGGTATGTCCTGTATGCAGTAATTGGAGGTAGTGCTAGCACAGTGTAGCCATGCTTGTGCATGAGCCTGTTAGAGCATTTTACATCATCCTATGGAACCAGAGGACATTTGAACTTCACTAGTATAATGCCCATACAGCCCTCACAATCCTATACAGCTTTATGCCCATAGTTACAGGATCAGCACATATTGCCCCAGTCCAACAGAAACACAGGCAGATGTCCTGTTTTGGGATGATGGTCGGCCAGCCAGTCACGTAGATGGCATGTGTTGAGGTGCACTGAGGTGTGCCCTTTGCCATCAGGCAGGATTCTGTTCCAAGGGTATGTTTACATCTTCTAGAAAAATCTCCCCCATCAGCATGTATTACTCACATCACATACAAGGTTAATGTCCTCACAGTACTTTATCCATCAGCTATGCCTCCCACAGATAAGCAGCATATGCAATCAAGCAGAATCACACATTGCACCATATGCAAGGCACAGATCACCTCTGCGTAGTCTGTATGCCGCATGCTAAGATCACACTCACTGCAGATGATTCCCATGGAACACATACTGAAGATGTGATGTGTCCTTGTGAGGCACAATACTGTTGTGTGCAAGTGCCATTACTATTTGGAAAGGCACATTACTAAATGTATTTATTTATTTATTAACATTTGTTGATTGGGAAAGTCCACTGGATCAGAGGCCCATTTTCAGTAGAGGCCCAGGGAGAAAAGCTCCACAAGAATTACAAAGAAAGACAATATTTAAAATACAATTTAAATTATTACAGATATAACAGGGAGAAAAACATAGTACAATTTACATTTCTTAGGATTTAAATTAAATTGAACTAGAAAAATCCTTACAATAGGTTGTATTGTTACTTCAATAGACAAGGCATGGACTAAGAAACAGTACTTTTTTTGGTAAGATTATAGTATCCTGTATAGTAGGAAAACACTAGTAAAATGTGAAGACTGGGTTTTGCAAAGTTTTGTCATCTTAGTATTTTGTAAAATGTACTGTTTAAAGTGGTTTTCACCTGAGGCAGGTGCAGGATGGATTGTTTAGATAATGTGCGTTTAGAGCTACTTTAAAAGTTTTTGGGTGGTCAATTTGGGTTATTTCTGATGGAAGGTTATTCCGTAGTCTAGGTATGGTATGGGAGAACAGACATTGTCCTACTCTTTTGTTGGGTTTAGTTACAGTAAGCATGTCTTTACAGGAAGATGTTAGTGTTCTTGTGGGGGTGTATATTTGTAGGACTGAGTTGAGGGCAGGGCAGTCATTTGGTTTAAAATTAGTTTGTGGGCTAAGGTTAGTTGGGTGCATTGTAGATGGTGGGAACACTCTAGCCATTTAAGCTCAGTGAGGGCATGGCAGTGATGAGAATCATGTGGTATTTCTGAGGTGAATTTGGCTATTTTGTTGTAACAGGATTGTAATTTATTACTAAGGGTTGTGTGCAGATTAGTAAAAATGGCACTTCCATATAGAAGAGAGGGGATGAGTAGGGTATTGGCTAGTTTTATTTTGGTATTTTTATCCAAGTAGAGCTTGTGGCGATATCGTTTACCTAGTTTGAAATGGGTTTTCTTTATTGCAGTTAGGATGTGTGGTTTGTATGCGAGTTTGTTATCTATTGTCATACTTAGTAGTTTGGCTGTTTTCACTAGTTCTATTTCTGTGCCGTCTTTAGCAAGGATTTTGAAGTCAATGTCAGGTCATTTTGTAGAGAAAAGTAAAAGTTTAGTTTTTTTGGGGGGGTTAGCATAAGTTGTGCATTAGTAAACCCTGATTTGATAGAAGTAAAGGCCTGTTGTGTAACTGTGAGAAGGTCTGAGAAATTTTTGGAGGTGGATATCTGTGTTGAATCATTAGTGTATTGGATGAGATTCTGGATTTGGGGGGCTTTGTGCAGGTCATTGATGAAAATATTGAACAGTATTGGACCTAAAATGGATCCTTGTGATACTCCTATATTGTTAGGTTGGTAATAGGATTGTGCATTTAACCACATTACTGATTGTTCCCTGTTCTGTAGGTCAGAGGTAAACCAGCTGAGAGATTTTGAAGAGAAACCTAGTCTTGATAGTTGGTTTACTAGCTTAGTATATGACACTGTGTCAAAAGCTTTAGATCTAGTAAGATTATTGAGGTTGTATGGCCTGCATATAAGGCTTTTTTGACAGTGCCAGTGAAAGATAATAAGGCAGCAATAGTGCTATGCCCTTGCCAGAAACCGTGTTGGGTAGGGGATAGAAGAGCATTACATGAGAGGTGTTTAAGTAGTTGTGAGTGAACACATTTTTCCAAGATTTTCGATAATGGGGAGAGTATAGAGATAGGGCAGTAGTTAGAAAGATCATGGGAATTTCTCCCTTTGTGTAGTGGGGTAATGATGGATTTTTTTCCATAGGAGAGGAATGTAAAATTTAGAGAAGAGAACAATTTATGAGAATGATAACTGGATATGCTATTGAGCTAGTTGTTAGTTGCAGATATTCTGGGGAAGATAATCTGCAGTGAGCAAGGTTTGAGTTGTTTTAGGAGTTTCAAGATCAGAGAGATGGGTACAAGTTGGATAGCAAAGGAGGTGGCTGGTTGTTTAGTACAATAATCTACAGGGGAGGGGGAGTATTTTTTTGGTGGTGAGAAGTGTGTGTTTGAAGTGGACAGGCAGTCTTTGAGTAGCTTTTGAATGGTAGAGATGAAGTGGGTATTAAAATCTTGGAAAATTTCTTGTGGGCTTTTTTTTGGTGCAGAGGATGGGTATTGGATGGTGCCTGGATTAAGTAGAAAGGGGACAGACTTCCAAAATTTTTGGGGATTGTTATATGATGTGGATAGTTTAGCAGAAAAAATAATCTTTTTTATCTTGTATCACTAGCTGATTTGATTTGTTATGGAGTTGTTTGTAGTGGAGTTTGTTTAGTTTTGTTTTGTCTTTCAGCCATATTTTCCATGCCTTGTTTCTAAGAAAGGTAGTTTGTTTGGTTTATTTTGTTAACCGGGGGGCATGGTTAGTTTTAGTTCATTTAGTACACCTTGGAGCTAGGCTATTGAGAGTATTTAAAAAGAGTTTGTTGAAATAGTCAACAGCTATTTTTAGTTTTTTAATGGCTATTTTTCAGTATTTTTAATGGGTTCCAGTTTTGGCCATTACACTCAGGAATTGGCATGCTGAGGGAAGAGTACGCGGAGATTATGAGTATGTCACTTACAGGTGACTGTGCACTTAGCTATGCTATATGATT
The DNA here is from genome assembly GCF_019279795.1 of Protopterus annectens. Classification (NCBI taxonomy): domain Eukaryota; kingdom Metazoa; phylum Chordata; order Ceratodontiformes; family Protopteridae; genus Protopterus; species Protopterus annectens. The sequence goes on along the minus strand of NC_056745.1, from coordinate 996,070,195 downwards.
CTTGCCATACCAATGTAGGGACATGGTGATCTCAGGCACATGAGGTGTACACCTGTGTGGCCAGGTCTGCATGCCCAGTTCTTTCACTCCTGTGTATGTACATCACATGTTACAATTGATGTGCTACCCACCAGGTACATAGGTCCTACCAATAGAAATGATGCCACATATAGATATGCATGGACTTCATGGCCATTACTATGTCAACAGGTATGTGCTCACCAGTATCCCTTGCAGGGCAGTGGCATAACACTGAGACCCTATGAGTGCTCATAATTTGCAGGCATCAACCGGCATTGCTAGCTACAGTCAGTCAGTAGTCACATGTATTGTGTTTAAACAGCTTCCAAGCAGTGGAGGATCCAGGAATGCATCCTGATGAACACTGCTGATTACGGATCAGCTATTGGAGGTGGTTGGCCCTATGCTGAGTATGTGTGTCATCAATGGGTCACATAGTGATCCCTACAATGGCAGTATCATGGATGCCTAAGTGGGTGCTTGGTAAATGCTGCCTGAGCGGGGGATATAGACAGATGGCTTTGTTAAGTCTGCGGGCTTATATGCCCTGATGTATCCTCACCCAGGTCCTGGATGACTGCCTTGGACATGTCAACCACCTGTAAAACTCATACTCCCCGTGTCACACATACAAACTGTGTACAGTCAACTGTGTGCAGATCACATATATGTGTGCTGATCAGCTCCATGATGATTGCCCCTATGGGCAAACAGATATGGATATTTAGACAAAGAAGTCTGTGATAATGTTGGTCCATGGATGCACCGCCTCTCTGCAAGGGTATAACAGTTGGCATTGTCCATTTAGCTGGGGTGCAGCCAGTGGTTTCAGTATGATTGCAAGGTTTTCCCAATGGAGTTGGTAATCCTTGTCAGATCACATATGGAATGCAGTCTGGAATGCTCACATGTGCAGTAGATGCTGTGCATCCTCCATTGAGAAGCCAGTTATGAACTGCTCTGTAAAAATGGAAGCTATGGGAGAGGTTGTAGGAATGTAATGTGTCACATGTGGTGGAGAAAGTGGACTGTAGTTGACACCGGCAGTGTGGGACTACAGGTTAGCTATCAGTACAGACCCATCATATGTGCCAGCATTATGTATGACTTCACCGGCAATCTGGGCCTGTCCTTTGAGGTCACACATGTAACTCCATTGTGTGTTGCGGGTCTGTGTTGTGTGGGTGGCTGATTTTGTCACTTAATGCATCTACACAACATCATAACAACACTATGTGCATCTTTTTAATGAAGAGGTTTTGCTTCCTTGTTGGGGAGGCACACCCACCCCAACTGTCACACAGCACTGTCCACCTGTTATTGTACAGCCTGACAATGGCAGGTATCCAATAGTCAAGTTTTCTGTGCCATGATGAACCTGTGTCCCTCCTGTCACATACAGCCAATTCCATACAGTTGTAATGCTGCTGACAAAATGCATGGGTGTAGAGCTCTGCATACTTGCCTGTTCCATCTGAAGGGGGAGGTGCAGTCAAGCTATGTCAGTCATCCCACAGGAGGTAATACATAGCTTTGTTGACATATATGTTTATATTGTCTGCAAGGGGTGGGTTGTGCTGGTAGTTCTAAGGAGAATGATATGTGGGCCGATTCCACCAAGGTGGACATTACACTGGGGGGGGGGGCTGTGGTGGACACCAATAGTGGTAAACACCTGCTGCAATATGGTGATTCCCCATGTGGGGATGTTATGGCATTGCTCCAGGGCATTGTAGGTACAGACCTGGACTGATCTTTGGGCAAGTTAGCCACAGCACGACTAAGCAACACAGTGGATACATATTACACTTCCTAACATGTTTTTGTGTGCTCTGTACAGACACTTTGCATGACTCCCTTTTTTGCAGCATGCTGTAGGTAACTGCAGTACTTATGTGCACAGAGGACAACTAGCATGTAGTGCCAAGCATTTTCCCCAAATCTCTGGGCCATGTCAACTGCAGTGTTATGAGAGGAGTTAGCATGGATATGAGCAGTAACACTGGTGTACACCAGCTGAATGTGGACCACAAACTGTTAGTTTTGCTCAAGGGCAGAGCATTCCTACTGACTTTAACTGACAGAGCCCATTTCCTGTTACACTATACAATGGATGACAGACATATGTCTCACTCTACCAACCATGGCCTGATAAGGAGGTTTTTGACCACGGTAGGCCAGCAGGCCTTGCTGGAAACTGTGTACATTGTGTACAGAGTGGTATGGCAGCCAGTGGAAAGGCAAGTGTCTAATGGTCATACTCTGGGAAGATAGCATTGGGAGACCTACACTGCAATGACACCATTCAGCAGTGGAGTTCACCATTCTTGATTATTGGCATGCCCCTTCTATCTATTCCTTCCCACAGTCATAGCCGCTGTCAGTGACCTCTCACTGAGTACATTAGCAGGTGATTGCATATTAGGAGCTGTCACTAAATCCCACACAGAACCAACAGTTACCCAGGATGGCCTATGACACACATTCAGTTGTAGTCTGAGCCACTGACAAAGACTACATGCCAACCACTGCACAATACTATCCTTTGGGAAGACATCTACCCCTGGAAAATCTTGTGTTCGCAAACTGCACACATTTGAGCCAGTACATATGGTGTTATGGACACAGAGAGTAATGTGTCAATGGTTGGTCAGATGTGGGGATGCAGTCACTGCTGTAAAACCTATACAGACAGGTATCGGAAATCCCAGACTTTCATTGCTATACTGCATGTGGCAGTCATCACACCTATCACTGTGTGCAGTGGCACCCTTGCACTGTCAGTACACAAGCATATTGTACAACTGTTGCAGCCACACAAGTTCCATGGTACACCAGTACACAGTGTAGATAACATGTCCTATGGAGTCCATGTCAAGACTGCACATGTGAAGTCTGTCAACTAAATGCTTGAGGGATGTGTATGGCTCCAGACAGGTAGGTGTCGGATCCCATGTTGTACCCCCTCCCAATGTATCCATGAAAGGACTAACACATTTCTCGCTTGTTTTACACACCTACAACATCACTGTGGTATACATAGTACATGCTGGACAGACAGGTGTGTAACACAGTCGGTACACCCTACATGAAACATGCCCCCCATACATGTGAAGCACACATCTGCTGTGACACACCTCATCTTTAGGTCATGCAATGGGATGAGGAACACAACAATCAAAACTGGTGTCGGGCAACTCAGGATATTTGTAGGTGGTCATCTCCAGCACCAGAGCTTGTAGATATCTTAGAACCTTGGTGACACTTATCAAGGGTATCAGATTTTTTCACAGATTAGGGATGCATGAGTATGCCAAATTATGCCATTGTCCTTGTTAGCCTGTTATTCACATATGAACCTATGTAGACATGCAGTTATAGTGCTGTACCTTGAAAACACATATATCTGCTGTGATGACATGCCATCCTGTGTTGCTGTATTGCCGCTGTATACCCATAGGTTCTCCCAACAGATTCCTGAAACAGAAACATAAACAGGTCCATGACATACCTTTTATTGCGTAGGTATACAGCCATTACGACACCATACAACATAAGGTAAGCAACAGTATGGGGCATACTCATGAGAATTGCCAGCATACAGTATCTCTCAGTAACCACTACAAGTGGCATGGCAAAACAACACTGTATTACACAAGTACATGTTAACTAATATAGTCACCCTGTGCATCAGACACATAGCTTAATTTTCCTGCATCGATGATGAGGATGATAGGGATGTGGCACAGGTGTCATCAATTGCACAGGGTATTGTGTTAGGGTGTAGGAGGCCTAGGCTGACCCAAATGGTTGACAGTATGTGCGTGAGTCAGGAAGAGAAGCAGGTAAGATGGACCGTGGAAAGTTGCCATGTTTGTCAGTAGATGACCTACATTTGACAGTGGTATGTGAGTGTGTACGTGTACACAATAAAGTTCAGTGCTAGTCCTACATGTGTGTATGTTGGATAGCTTTGGACCATACATGGTAGAGCTGATAATTCACCATCTCTGGCCCCAAACATGAGAACTGGCTCTGCCAGGAGTTGCACTGGCACCTCCATGCCCAAGGTCAGAAGCAGTGCTAGTATTTGACAGTGACTGCTATCTGCTGGGACTTTGTCCTCCAAAGGACAACCCAGGGCCACACGCCCATGGTCTGCCATGTTTTGGTGAGGATAGCACACTCTCCTCTGTAGCGCTGGATTTGCTGCCAGTACGGGAGCATAATTGTGCATGGCCACATAGATTCTCAGTAGATGGGGTTGCTGAGCTATGTCCATGAGTCCAACGCTCAACTCCAACCAGAAGTTTTAGCACAAACAATGTGCGGTCCAAGGCAGACACTGTCTCAGCCCACCTTCTATCCACTGCATTAGTGAACCAATCCTGAGTGTCGCCAATGTGGTAGAGGTAGTCATGGATGTCAGACTATGCTGCATCCATAACCCTAAATATACATCTGGAGTTCCACTCAGAATGTGCCCGTGCCTCCATGATGGCCCAAAACATGCACCGAGTGACCCAAGATGTGACACCTGCAACAGGTGGTGGATGGACAGCAAGCCTCCTACAAGCACCCCTATCAATACACCTGTGTGGACCCTCGCCAATTCTCTGGCTATGGCCAGAGTCTACACTCACTGCAGCCATAGTTGCCCCACTTTCTTTTTCAATGTAAACACCCTCTGACTGTTCAATATCTGTGGCCTCTGGGTACTGGGTATGTGTGGGCATACTGACTGTGTGCGGTGACAATGAGGGTAGAAAAGGGATGCCAACCTCTGTTACAGATTCAGCCCCTGAAACTTCCACCTGTGCCTCACTGTGGCCGCCACCGTCATCATCAGAGTCTGAGGAGACACTGACATCAGGTTGTATTGGGGACAGACACCAACCCCCCGTTCACCTATGTTAAGAAAAGGAAAAGAGGTACATTAACACCCAAACTATTATGCTGTGCAGTACTAAGTTGTGATATATGTAAGGCTCTATACACTGTCATCACAATGACAAACCTGTTGAAAACCAAACCTCACATAATACGATTTGAGTAAAGTACTATTCATAGTAACGGCTGTAGTTACTTGTAAATAAGCTCTCATTACACTGCAATCTCATCAGCAACAGTGAGGTATGCTGCTTACATTAGTTTAGACTTTGCACAGTTGACACATATGACACTCTGTAGTGTCCTGACAACAGTGTCACATCTATCAGTGTGGTCACACCTACAAGTTATAGGTATGAATCTAACATCTGCACAGTCAGGAAATATGTGTGCATTTTGCAATCATGCTAACAGTACAGCAATACAGGCAGCAGGCCTAGGATGACAGTCTACGAATTGCAATGCTGTAAACATACATCAATAACAAAACAGTGTCATACTTAACAGCAGCAGGACCACAGACTTGTGCAATACCTGACAGACCTGTGAAAGGTTGAGGGTGATGTAATGTCAGTACTACCTCATGTTCTGCCACCACATGGTAATACATCCATATATCTCACAATTACAGTAATGACTGTGGTAATTGTTATAGTCATCAAAATCTGAGCATGACAATCAAACTGCAGTTAAACCCTTCTCACCCCCTAAAGCAAACAGACCTGGCACCTACCTAAGACTATGTACGCCCTGACACACTGAATGCTAGAGTATTGCAGTTCTGATCAACCTGACCTTACCTGCACTTTCCTCTGTTGTGGAAACTGTGCACCCACATCCACAATGTAGGGTGTGATGGATGCCTGGGAGCTGTTGTGTGTGCCTAGATTTGCCAGGAATTCTTCTGTGGCTGAGAGTGATTATTTTGCTGCAGTACCTCCTCCGGTGGTGCCACGATCCCTGGCAACATCTGCTGCTTTTCTGCATGAGGCATTGATCAATTCCATTGAGCACTGTTGAACCTGCTCTTATGTCCTGTTCTGAAGACCTGTGGTATTGACATCATGGACAAGGTCAGCCTACAATGCCTCCCTCTGTTCCCTGTTGTGTCTCCCCTGGATAGTAGGACTTCATGGTGCTGATGGAGCCCTTCTAGTATCAGCTCATTCTCTGCATCCATGAAAGCTGCATGGCATCATGCATATATGTTTCCTGAAAGACAACAACATGGGAACACATGTCAGGATCACATATGTGGAAGTACACTATGCAGAGATACAGCAAGGACAGAATTGCTGGGAATATCCACTGCTTGACCACACATGTCATATTGCACAGTGTGCAAACATACTAAGCATATGGATACAACTAGAATACTATCGATAGTTAGGTATTCCCATATGTGCCATGACAGATACTGCTGTATGATCATATGGCCAACACTGGAGTCTATTGTAGTGTGTCCCCAAAGGCCAACCCCCCCGATAATATGTCAAAACAACTGTGCCAAACAAATAGCAGTGTGCGATTACAACCACTGTAAAGTGGGAGTCCCACGACCCCAGTGTACCACACTGATGATATGCATTCCACCCTTTAGGTATTGTACATCCTCTGCATGTGTAACAAATCTGGAGTTCACTGACATGTCATCATCACAGTCCTATGAATGGATTATTGCTGAAATCCCTATTCTCCAAAAGTAAATTCACACAACTGCATGCTGATGTAAACAAAATGGTTACATACCTGATGGAGTGTAGTTCTCTTCTGCTGATATGTGCTGATAGTTAATATTTTGCATACGCGTGTTCTTTGTGAAGAAAGTCTCATACAGACTGCTTCCCCACAGCCAGTTGCTTGTCTTTTTAACATGCTTCACATTAGCAGGCAATTGCCTCTTAACCAATCTGTGGTTCTGAAATGCTAATTGGAGCCAACACAGCTGATTTGCACTGTCATCAACCAATCATATGCAACCACAATACAATATATAATGCCTTCATGTAGATTAGAGGCCCTTTCTGATATGTTGTGCTGGACATTACTGGGGTGAAGAGACTACTTCATTGCAGAGGGTAGGTCTGTAGAAGCAATTTTTACATAGAGATGGGTGTGCTACAGGCTGCAGCTGTTGCTGCAGGTAATAGGAATAGGTAGAGAGCGTGAACACTTTGGAGGACAACAAGCTGCAGGAATAACTGTGGGAGCTGTGTCAGCCTTGTTGAAGAGGCAGAGCCAGAGTGAAGGTACCCTTTCCAGTCCAATTAAGGCATGTGTTTAAGGTAAGTATGTTAGGCAATGGTATCACTAACTAACAGAGTAATAGCCACATCTTTGTTGTGTCCTTGAGTAACATGAGGGATAAATGTAACAATATGTCCACTATTTGGGCAACTGTTAGGCCATGTGTTATAGTCTGGCAGTAATTTGGAGAATGTATAAGGACAGTCCTTGTTGCAAGCAGGTACTTCAACTGTGTACATTAGTTGTGCAAGCTGTGCTAATTGGCCTGTGACTTCCATCAGTGAAAAGCAGACATTTAACTTGATATGCATTGTGAGGATAAAGAGTGCATGACTCAGTTATTAATTGTTGGCATCACAATACTGTAATTCCACTGCTACACACCACTGGATTTGAACACAGGATTGTGTATGGTAAAATGTATGGTTTGGAAGGCATTTAACAGACTGAGCTACTGAGTCACTGCTTCAGCAGTTGTATTTGCAAGATATAAGTGTCCACGTACAGGCTGTGACATAGAATTTCTACATCCATCACTATGTGTAGGGTATTACATGGCTGTATGTCTGCACCAGGGTCCCAGATGAACATGTATTTTGCCATTAATGCCTCAGTAGGTGTCTTTCTATATGTTGCTGATAAAGGGCACATTTACCTGCTATTCCAGTTCCTTGCTTACATCCATTATTATGTCTTTGGCTTTCAAGTGGTGTATTATTGCACCAGAGTTCAAGGTACACTCCCATTTTTTTCCATTACATTTTAATCAAGTTTGAATGGCATGATGCGCAGCTCCACTGAAACATACTTATTAACTGTTACTGTCAAATACTATGTTTTATTCAAACCACCTATTTTAATTAAAAGTTAAAGTGTCAGGTTAATGCACTGGTCTGTAGGAGTGATGGTCTTGGGTTCAACATATGGGGCAGGTACGTATTTTGTAAGTGTGTATTACAATTTTAAAAACACATATAGTCAGTATAGCTCTATTTAGCTGAAATAAGCAAAGCTGTGTGACACGGCATGTTGCACAGCATCACACTAAAAAATATAAAGAAAAGAAAAATGGAGAGATAGGAAAGTGGGGAAATGAGTTGCAAGCAGGAAGAAAACATAGTGACAGGCAGGTAGGGATCTGCAGGACAGGTGTAGGAAAGAACCTTAGCCATCCATTGCTTGTGCAGCAATTGTGCACTTTGAAAGAAGTTTTACATGACTTTGAACACTTACCTCCAGAGAGAGGGGTGAGGACAACAGAACTACGTTGTCAAGCCAATTGGAAAAAATTACGTGTGTCCAGTGGACACGTGTGCAAAATGGAGAGGTATGTATGGGACAATATATATTATATATATATTTTTTTTTTTTTCTTTTTGTTTTGGGACAGGTTCCCAATTATTTATTTATTTATTTTTTAAAGATGAGAGTGGAATGTTGAGGAAGGGACATAGGTATGTGTGAAGGAGGTAGGTTGGGTTGGTGAGGATGCATTTACAGACACACAAGACGGACAAAATAGCAGACAGGGGTGGTGTGTGACACAAGAGGGGGGAGAACACCTTGGATAGGAATGGTGTTGTGGAATCAAAGACCCATGTGCCTCCAGATGGCAGCAGCATGACTCACATCACTATCCATGGGGCTGTCAGCACTGTTCCTTCACTGCCCCAGGGGTGGCAGTGATGGAGGCTGGGCACCGGGGCGAGGGTGACCACCAGGTTGGCCAGCATTTCCTCAATCTGGTGCAGGCAGCAGTCAAACTCATGGTAGACTATCCTGTGCACCAAAACTGGCAGCTCAGCCCAGGTGATAACACCCCTTCCACCACTGTTCCTAGAGGGGGCCCTGCCACATCCCATGGGACAGTACTAACCCTGACACCACAGGTAGTGCAGGGCCAGCAGATGGGGCACAACCAGTCTGGGTCCCAGATGTGCCATTAGCATGTTTAGGCAGTGCTTAGCACTGTGAACTACTGCCAAATATAACTGTCTTGTGTTTAAATTAAACTATAAAGTACAATATACTACAAATATGTTATGAGTGCTATGGACTCAAACCCAGGATTTTCTACATATTAGGCCAGAACTCTACCCATTTAGCTACTTGGATATTATGAAAGCTAGTATACCTTCACATGAACTAGTAAGCTACCTGTTAGCATTGCTGAACACCACTCTGCACCATGCAAACATGCTTAAACAGAACTAGAAATAAATAATTAATTATATCTGGTTTCTATTTCTAGATGCCTGGGAGGTGTCGGCTATGTATGTATAAGCAACACTCAATTCTGCTGTGCTCCACTCCACACAAACTGCAACTGAATAAAAACAATAGAAAAATAAAGAAAGTTTTATTATGATAATTAATTACATCTGTTTATATTTTTAGATGTGTAACAGGTGTCAGCTGTCTATATGTAAGTGCAGCTTGGCCGTGCCATACAATTATACGGCAATTAAAAAAAATACTCCATGAAAATAAAATATTCTACATTTAAAACATCTCACAGCATTTCAGCAGTAGCAGAGAGCTTTACAGAGAGCCTCACCCTGTACACATCTGACTACCACAGGTAACCTCTACATTTCTCCCTACATGGATTCAATTTCCCTGTTCCTATGCTCTTCCCTCAGCAGCGCACCATCATTAATAAGCATGGCTTGCTGCTGAGGGGGGACCATGGTGTGTACATGGATACATTCTGTGTAAGCTCTACATGGTGCCAACATGGATTTTATTAAATCCTGGGGTTTATCTTTCTTAGATAATTTCTGGGTTAGAATGTTTTAACAATAACGCTATTGTTTTTTATGCTACTTAGTCAGGTGATGAAGTCTTGCAGACTTGATTCCATTTTTTCATATCCATCTGAAGCTCTGGCAAATCATTCCTCAGTAGTGGAGATGATCTAATGATGGTTTTATTTCAGGCTAAAGGAAAAAGTTACATGTGGCTTTGACATCACAATAAGGAAAGTGACAGTCTTTGAAATATGTACTAATTTGTTTCTGCTATATTTTAAAGAAGGAAACAAGAGCTGCATTGAATGACCATTAATGAATGCAATTTACTATTAAACTTAGAGGTGAGCTGGACTTGAAATAACAAGACTAATGCAACACTGTCGTCCTCAGTCAGTCTGAGATTCCGAGTCTTTGACTGGCTACTTGAAACTATATAATTACCACCAAGGAGTAAGTATCGTTATTTAGATAATGGCTAAAGCAAAACAA
>NC_056745.1:996029795-996057295 GCF_019279795.1 Protopterus annectens | reverse complement strand
GAACTAAGAAGAACTTTCCGAGTACTGCAATTCCACGATGAACAAAGGAGAAGTCATTATTAACTCTAGGTCTTTAAAACATTCTGATTTTGGATCAGGAGTTGTCTCTGTTGTACACTAGGGGAGGGTTTGTTTACCAGTTGTGATGATATTGCAGTTTTTAGCATTAAATTTGAGACCATTTTTAGTATACCAGGAATGTACATGTGCAAGATATTTTTCAAAGGCTTTGGGGCCAGAAAATGGCATCACAATGACTCCCAGTTTATTGCCATCTACAAACTTGATTAGCCAGAGGTTTTGATTTATGGTGTGAAAATCAGAAATGTAAATGCTGAACAAAGGAGATCTCAGCAATAATCCTTGTGGGAAACCACTGGTCCCCTTCATAATCTCTGATAGGGTACCTGATATGTGAACAGTATGAGTTCTGTCTTTCATCTGATTTGCTATCTAGCTTACTACATAGGGATATGCTTGTGATGCATTAAGAATACTAACTCTGCTAGCATGGGAGATGGTATCAAATGCATTGGCCATGTCAGAGTACATTGTGTGGACAGCATGACCACTACCAACATCCTGCATTACCCTTTCAAACAAGTTGACTTGTTCATTAGCTGGATTTACCCCTAACAATACCAAAAAATGTGAGCCTAGCATGATGAGATTTTTAATATCATAGTTTATCAGCTCAGTTATAACATATTCCATGGCTTTGCAAATAAGACTTGCCAAGCTGATGGGCCTAAATTTGGGTGTTATTTTTTAGTTTCCTAATGTAGCTAAAGGAGAATGTGTAATTGTCCTTAGCTGCAGGTGTCAACCTAAGTCCATGTTCTTCTTTTAATAGGCTTGGTAGTATTTTTAAAGTTTTTATTCAATTTTCTGATCCTACCCTTGATAAATGGGTCTTTTAACTGGCTGTGTACTTTAAGAAGTTTTTTTTTTCTTTTATTAAAGAGTTTATTAATGTTGCTGGACTACAAGGTGGCTTATTTCTAAATTTCTCATTATATTTAGATCTAGTTGTGGCTGCCAGTTCCCTACATTAATCTAAGTATGCATAGAATTATTTTGTGAAACTACCTGCTACAACATCCATGGTGTTACTGGTATATATGAAGTTAGAAATTTCTGCATAAATTTTGATGATAACAGTATTGGGTTTGAAATCCCTGAATTCTGCTCTGCTGGGTTCAGTGAGTTTAGAAAAGGTGAAGGGACCTAGCTTATGATCGGACTAAACCTGGGGAACAGATACTAGGGTAATAGTGCACAAATAAGCTATATTCAAATGCACCAGGTCAAGAATATCATGTCCTCTAGTTGGTTTGTTAACAATCTGGTACAGGTACAAGCAGTTTTTTTTTATTAAATCTAAGAACTTTTGTACATACCCGACATTGGAGGAATAGGTATGCCAGTTAATTGAGGTATAGTTAAAGTACGTCAAAATAATGGAATTCATGTTTCTATAGCACTTATCAAACATATTTAGGAATCTTGCATGATCCTCAGGGGACAAAGAGGGTGCCCTGTAAAGGATATATACAGGTAGTTGGCCTCATTAGTGTGATTTTAGACTTCAGTGAATTCCATTTGAAGATCACTGAGGAACTACCTAGAGGTTATATGGTCCCTAACAAATATGGAGGCAACTGCAAATTCATCATGGGGTCTAATGGTATTATAGGTACAAAATCCAGGCAATCATATAGATTATGGATACATTCCAAATGCAAGATAGCCTCAAGATTAGTCAGTTTGATGATGAAACTCCTGACTTTGAACAGAGCCACCTTAATGTAATCCTGTTATGGATTTCATATGTATGTAATGTCAGGATGTCCATTAGCTGGATTCAGCCTAAAAAAGGCATCATGGGAGTAGCAAGAGTTTTAACCAATAGGAGAAACTTCTGGAATAAGAGGTACAGGCCATCATTTACTGATGACAGTAGGATCATCAAGCACCTCATCTCATGCTAACTCATACTGGATCACCCAGGAATGACACCAACAATGTTAAAGCCATTTATCTTTTCTTTGTACCTGGGCATAATTTTTTGGAAAAGGAAAGATTACACTCAGGATCAGAGTCTTTCCTTTATTTGTGACAAACATGGGGAGTTGTGATGTCTCTCTGTATATCCCTCAGGGATTTGGATTTCAAGTCATTCATCCTCATGTGGACCACTAGAATTGCATAGTCATATTTGTTAAGTGAATGGGTCTTAAAGGCCCTTGAGATGTTAGATATCCTGAAACCTGAAAGACCCTATCTTTTTCCAGCCTAGTAAGAAGAGAATCAGTCTGTCCTTCTAGAAAGTCCCATCACTAAAACATTTCTATTTGCAGTGTGGGCTGGTGGACAGGATTTGAGATCATTTATCTTTTAATGACTCTTTGTAAAATGTGTGCCTGAAGGAAATGTGGTTTTAGGGTTGTAATGAGACCTAATTCCCAAGGAAAAAGGAGACTTTGGCAATTATTTTTTACAGCTCATAGTACCAAATTTTAGTGTGGGTTGGTGTAGAGTGTGACAGTTGTATGTGTTGCTCACTGTCCATGTTTTTTTTTAAAGTGAGGCCACCATATTTGCTAAATATTTGTATGTCTCACAAACAGAATTTCTTGTGATGAGTAAGAGTTCATTATCTGTGAACATAAAGCAGTTACTACACTACCTAATGATACCAAGTGCTAAGGGGCTGGCAAAAGAAGCGCAACAAGTAGGCTGATCTTCCATCTTGGTACTGGACTGTGCACTAAACAAGCAGGAAGATATTAAGGAGTGAACAACTCAAGCTTTAACACCCAAAGGAGAGGAGCTTACAGACTGATATTCTCATGCAGTTTGTTTTTATTTATATAAATATATGATTGCTTATTTCGTAAGTGATGGTTTAATAAAGATGTTTCTTGTTTAAAAAACAGGTGCAGGAATTGAATAATTTATATAATGTTGCTTAGGTTATATGATATGTAGCAATATACATGAAGTATAATGTTTGTTAAAGTTAATTTAATAGAAATTGATTACTTTTGTAGAAATATAAATTTGCCAGTATCACAAGTGATGATTCAATAAAGGTGTTTAAAAAAAAGAAAAATGGTGTGAGCAGATAAGATGTGACTCAGTGATGCTTCCAATTGCAATTTGTAGTAGGAACTCTTCCAGAGTGAGCATTAAAACCCGGACCACACCACAAAAGGAGGGGGTGTATCCATATTCATATAGGATACCCACACCTCCAGGTTGGTGGCAACGCACGAAGCTTCGGAAATCATCCAGGTGCAACTAACCATAGGCAAAACTGCTCTACAAATTGTAGCATGCTACAGGCCACCCTCTCAAACTCAGGAACCCCACACAGCCTTCCTGAAGACACTGGAGGGTATAAATGTATCTCCAAATACCATCATATTGGGTGACTTCAACTACCCGAATATAGACTGGGAACATTACTCAAGCCCTAACTTTCTAGCCCAACGGTTCCTGGAGTTCATAAATTCAAATGCCATGGAACAGCTAGTCACTGTTCCCATGAGAGGAGAAAATATACTAGATCTCATTATCACAAACATGGGGACAAAATGCTCCACACTGGAAGTATATCCCTCATTGGTGAGATCTGATCATAAACTAATCTCACTGGAAATCCACATCCCGCCCCACCCCAAACAAAAAAGACCACAGTGAAGAACTTCTCTAAAGCAAACTTCACACTACTCAAGACTGGTGTGGTATCCTTCAGGACCCCTGAGCCAGTGGAAACCACAACCAAAGCTGCAGAAGCCCTTACAAATGCCTTCTATGAACACCTCCAGGACTGCATGGATCAGGCAATCCCAAATAAAACCAAGACTCTTTCCACAAAGGGCAAACGTCCAGTCTGGTGGACCCCAGCCATTAACAAACTTTACAATAAGAGGAGAAAGCTATTACATGATAGAACAAAATCCATAAAAGGGAAGTCACCTCTGATCATTATTAGTAAAACAATATGAGCACTCATAAAATCAACTAAGGCCAATTTTGAGAGAAAAATTGCCATGGATTCAAAGGACAATCATAAGGCCTTTTTCAGCTATGTTAGGAACCTGGGTGGAAACTCCCAGATATGCTCAGAATTAGTCCAAAATGATACAAAAATCACTAAACCCACAGACATTGCCAACATACTGGCAGACAGGTTCAGTGCAAACTTCACCCCTCTCCCCTAAAGGAGAGATAACTATCCCAGCAGAGTGTAGCCTCCCAGACATCTCAAATGCACAGGTGAAAGCTGCTCTCTCTAAAGCTAAAAACACAGCATCAATGGGACCGGATGGTGTCCCGGCTGTGTGCTACACGAGCTAAATGAGGAATTAAACCCGCACATAAGGCAGCTGTTTAATCTCAGCCTTACCACAGGATACGTGCCCAAGGAGTGGCGTGACGGCAACTGTGGTCCCACTCCACAAAGGCGGTGCCTCTACGGACCCTGGTAATTACCGCCCCATAAGCTTAACAAGTCTAGTCTGCAAAGCTATGGAGAGGATCATAATGGAGCTCATAAACAAAGATATAGGGGACTTGCAGACATTGGACCCGACCCAGTTTGGCTTCATCAAGGGCAGATCATGCCTTTTGAACTTGGTCGACTTCTTGAAACAGTCACCAAGGCCATTGATGAGGGAAAGGCAGTCCATACAGCCTACCTTGACCTTGCAAAGGCCTTCGACACAATACCCCAGTCGGGTATTGTAGAAAAACTTACCAGCTTAAATGTAAACCCATATGTCACAAGATGGGTTGCAAACTGGCTTAAGGACAGAATCCACAGGGTTAGAGTTGCTGGCGCTATGTCAGACTCCAAGCCGGTCACAAGTGGTGTCCCACAGGGCTCAGTCCTTGGCCCCCTATTGTTCGGCATCTACTTCTCAGACATACAGGCCAACATGGGAGGACTTTGGCTGACAAAGTTTGCAGATGACTGCAAACTGGGTGCCATAGTGGAAAGTGCATCGGACACGGATATCCTTCAGAAGGGACTCATGGAAACAGATAGCTGGTGCCAGAGCCATGGCCTGAAGTTAAACGCCAAAAAATGTATAGTCATACCCTTCGGGAAAAACAAGGTAACCCCAAGCTACCATATAGGTGGCAATCCACTAAGCACAGAAGAGGTTATCAGGGACCTGGGGACCCAGGTTGATAGTGGTCTTTCTTTTGACACTCACGTTGCTAAAGTGGTTAGAAAGACCTTCTACATTGCCCACCTGATCATGAAGGGATTCACATCCAGATCTAGTGAGGTCATTGTTCCCCTGTACTCTTCACTTATCAGACCAATGATCGAGTACAATGCCCCATTCGGGATGTATCTCACCTGACATCTGCAACAATTGGAGAGACCCCAAAAGTTCCTCACCAAAAGGATAAAGGGACTCCAAAATCTGTCATATGCTGCCAGATTGAAGAAACTCCAGCTCTATTCAGTTGCATACCATCTGCTCAGAGGTGACATGTGCCTGACATACAAGGCCATGTCCAACCCGAAATTAATGGACATGCTCCACCTCAAAAAATCCAAATCCACCAAAACCACTAGAGCAAGCGACTTAAACCTTAGCATGGATATAAATAGGACGTGCTGGAGGGATAGATTTATCACTCAGAGACTCCCTATGCTGTGGAATAAAATCCCGATCCATGTGAGGCAGAGCACCTCGCTGGCTCTGTTCAAGAGAAATCTTGACCTGTGGATGGGAGATCGTAGGTTTATCCCGGGAATCATCTCTGTGTCACTGCTGGACAGAGGCACAACAAACTAATGGGCACAGTATTTTTTCATATAAGGAGTGGTGTAAGCCACAAAAATTTGGGCTAGGCTTATAAATGCCTTAGGGCAGATAGCCGAGTATAAACCTATGAACCTATGAACCTATAGGAAAATAATGGAGCTTCAAGTTCTGCGTAGGTTCTTTGCCTACAGTTTCAGGCCTCAGGAGACATTAGGGTGGTTCATTATTTCCCTGTAATGCTTGTTCTGTCTGACATTATTGCTTCTGTGGTCTGCTTTTATTATAAATGTACAGTATCTGGGCCAGCAACTCTGCTCAGTCTGCTAGGTTAACTTATTGTCTGTCACATCATTTGATAAAGTGAGCGGCTGATTTGCAGCAGTGCTGCTGCGTATGAAAGCTATTCCTTGTAAGTGCTAACGATACAAAAATCTGAAACAAGACATTAAACTTTATACTTAGATTATTTTTTAGGATGAGTCTTTTGGGAGTATTCTAATATCATAGAAGATCTTACTAAGGCAGTACTGTTCAGTCATAGAGAAGTTAACAGATACAATGCTTTAGCAAATTCCTTGCAGCACACTTTTTGCTAAATGTATAACTTAAGCTATTAATCATTTTATAAAGGTTTGAGATAATTCCTTATTCAGACAGAGTGTCTCATTCTGTTCTGTTATAACCTATTGAATTATCTGCTGTCTTTGAGTTTACTTACTGTGAATTTGCATAAAGTACATGTATTGACATGACCACTTCCTCTTGTCTAAGTATGTAGTTTGCATTTGGGTACATGTACGTGGGTGCACGTAATTACTTTTGTTTACAAAGACTTTCTGAATTCTACTGCGTAATATATTACTTGACATAGATTATGTAGTTTTAATTGTCTGCATTTTAACTCTAAACACCCTATACTGACAACAAAATAGATGCAAATTTATAAGTAGATACAGCTTTACAGAGCATATGTATTTTCCTTTATGCTGACTCTCTACTTCTCATCAAATTATCATGGTATCTTTATTAAAGGGGCTAAATTTTGATTTATTGTACTTGCACTGTATAATTTTTTCTCGGTTTTGGAAAGAATCATAAGGATAAGAAACTCTGAATTCAGTAAATGAAATGCAAAACATAGTGACAAGCAAATTTTGTAAGCTATAAAGCATATTAGTTCTGTTGCATGTCTATGGTAACAAATGTTATAAAACAGTGGTTCACAATAAACTAGCCTTACTACAAGCAGGAAAATCAGTCCTACTGGTTTAGTCAAAATCATAGAAACATGCAATGGAAATCTGTAGCAGTCATGTTTATCTTTGAAAAATTACTTACTCATGTAGTATCTTTCAGCAATCTACATAGATCAATGAGTGATTTTTCAACTAAAGCTTCCAAACATGCTTTGTACCATGAGAATGGAGGACTGCAATGTTTATCCCACTTCACAATGATGGATCATTAACCAACCCCAGAAACTACATACTTTTTAGTCTGATTAGCCTAATGTGCTAAGCCATGGAACAAATGATCATGAAAATGATCAAAGACATAGACAGCCTTCAGACACTGGGCCCAACCCATTCTGTCTTTGGCAAGGAAAAATCATGTCAACTAAATCTGGTAGACTTCTTTGAAAAGGTCACTGAGGCAATGTATGAGAGGAAATTATGTATACTGCCTACCTGGACCTGACTAAGGCATTCAATACAACAGCCACACAATATAGTTGACAAACTCACCAAACTGGGCATAAACCCTTACATAACCCACTGGATTGCCAGCTGACTCACAGACTGGACCCAGGAAGTCAGGATTGTTGAGACCATCTCCACTAATTTACCAGTCACCAGCAGGGTACCTCAGGGATCTGTGCTAGGACTGCTCCTATTTGGCAGCTATTTCTCAGATATAAAGGCTAATGTCAAGGGCCTTTGGCTGACCAAGTTCACAGATGGCTGCAAATTGGAAGATATCATAAATTACCCCCATGACACAACATCTTACAAGAGGGTCTAACACAGACAAAAGACTGGTGCCGAAGTCACAGATTAAAACAAAATGCCAAGAAATGGATTATGGTACCTTTTGGGAAAACTACCACCCAGGCTAATTACTCCATCGATAACATACTCCTAAAAGTTGACCTGGTAGTCAGTGATCTAGGAAAATATGTGAACAGTAATCTGATTTTTGTCAACATGTGTCCAAGGTGTAAGAAAATCATTCTATGCCATCTAACTTTACAGTAAGAGCATGGAATTCAGGTCAAGAGAAGTCATACTGCCACTTTATTTGCCCTTTATTATACCCATCATCCAGTATAATGCCCCCTTCATCATGTACATGAGCAGACATGTGCAACATTTGGAATGGCCACAAAGGTTCCCTTCCAGGAGACTCCAGGGTTTAAACACATTGCTCTGCATGGATCATTTTAAAGCCTTATCTTTGTACTCAGTCAGTTACAGGTTACTGAAAGGTGATCTTTGCCCGGCATAGAAGGCATCCTCAGAATCAGCTTTGATGGACCTTTTGCACATCTGCAAAATGAACAGCAACAGAATCATTAGATTCAATGATTTAAATTTCACTTGTGCAAAAATAAGACATGTAAGTGTGACAGATATGTGTTACAGAGGAAATCCCAACCTCTGGAACAAGGTCCCAGTCCATGTGAATCAGAGTCCATCAATAAACTTATTTAAACATAACCTTGACCAATGGATGGGAAATTGGAAATTCACCTCAGGTTTGGCCCTCATGTCTCTGATAGACAGAGGCAGACATTAATGCCCAAACTAACATAGCCCCGCCCTCCCCACATAACCTCTAGAAACATCCTAACTAACATACCACCTCCTAATAAATTTCCGTGATACATAGGGACACAATTGGGATGAGTACCAAGACTAGACTTATAAAGACTCTGGTGGTCATTAGCCTGATACATACCTATGCACATATGAACCTATTAGCAGACCTGGGGGTCATGAAAGTTATATAAATTATTATCGGGCTTTTAAAATCAGTTGTCTTATTCTTTAAAATTATCTTATGAAAAATCCTCCAACTTCCGCAACAAAAAGGCAACAGAAAACAAATTCTCCACTCAAAGTATGCTTATATTTAATTTTAAGTGTTTAAAAATAACGATACACTTTTCGTCAAAAACAGTGTCTCGACTTCTTCAGAAACACTTAAACAGTAGTTCTAACCACTGTTAGAACTATCAAGCAATCATTCAATAATCCATTTAACAATTTAAAGGCACTTGTTAAAATTTAGCAACCCATTCATACATTTTATTATTATTATCTTAAAATATCTGCTTATATGGTAGCACTCATTCACGACTAGCGTAGTTTAAATAGCTTTTACGCTATCAACTAGTAAAAATATATTGATACACTCATATTCTTGTAATAAACTCTACATCACTTGTTTAAAAATTCCATTAGTTTGTGTTTAAAACCATGAGTATGAAAATACATATAAAATGTATATAAAAATGTATATGATCTAATCAAATAACCAAAATATCATAACCAGGAAGTAAACAGAATTGGTCAAAATATAAAAAATAGTGATAAATAAAAACATTTCCAATCACCATTGCATCTTGAAAAATGGAAAATGCTTGTATATATGTATATTGAAATAAAATATTGAGAATTTCTTCACTGTCTTATTCCTTTATACATATACATTCAACTCCTTGTAAATATTACGCCAAAAGTGCGTTTCAAACATGTGGAAGGTTTGTATTTAGATATATTTAACTCTTTAACCAGTGGGCAAATTTATTTTGTAAATAATATCCATTTAATTCTTTAAAACCACTCAGCTCCATCTTGGGAAGTTAACACAGTAATTTTGACAAACTTAATTAAAACCTAGCTTTTATTAGATGGAATTTATTTTAAAGAGACTGATCTTTCCCCATTTACCTAACCTTTACCTAGCTAGGTTTTTTAACCTAAGTATACACATGATGGAAATCATTTCATTAATGCCTGGAAATACACAGGCATTTACCCTAAGCTGCCATAAGAGTTCCTTTCTCTCCAGTTTCAAAGACTCTGGGCCACCCCTGTCATCTTTCTTTAGTTGGTCAATGACCCTAAATTTAAAGTGATGGCCAACATTTTCACTAATGTGTCTTGCTAATGCATTTTCAGTTTTATTCCTGTTAATACAGTAAATATGTTCGTAGATTCTCTCACCCAGCTTTCTATTGGTTTTCCCGATGTAGAAAGCCGGACAGCTTGTGCATTTAGCTAAATATTTCACTTGTTTACTATTATAGTTATATTTCCCATTCGACCTATATTTCGTATTACGGATGCTGAAATTACAACCTACATCAATGTATTTACAGTACCTACACATATTACACTTATACATACCTTCTTTGTTTGTGTTACCTCCATAGTTTGCTTCCAAAATTTCTTTTAAGTTGTTACCACGCCTATAAATTATCTTAGGCCTTTCTGGTAGCTTATCTCTAAAATATTTATCTCCCATCAGGAAGTCCCAGTTCTTTATAATGATGTCCATTATTTTATGGGAGTCAATATTAAACGTACATATAAAGCCACAAGTGTCCGCCATTTCTTTCTTTATACTAAGTACTACATTCCCTCCTTTTGTTTTACTTAGTATTGGGACGTAGTTTCCTGTAGATCTTTTGAACTGAACCTCTTCAATAATTTCCTGAAGAAACAGGGTTGGATAACCCCTCTGTTTGAAAAGGTTTAAGATTAAGGTACATTCCTTATCAAACTCATCGTCTTTAGTGGTCATCCTGGCTGCCCTAACCAATTGCCCCTTAATTACAGATCTTTTCTGAAATGACGGGTGGCAACTTGTAAAGTGCAGGTACATATTAGAATAGGTTTCCTTCCCATAAATTTTGGAAACAAAGGTCTTTCATCATAATCCTTTCTTAAGTCAACATCCAAATATGCTATTCTATCTTTGTTGTAGTTCGATGTAAAGCTCAAAAAATTGGTACTGTTATTAAACATGTCTAGCAAACCCTTTAACTCAACTTCTGTCCCCTGGAATAAGATAAATATATCATCCAGGAACCGGGTATAGAACAAAAATTTTTCCCAATAGTCCAAGTTGTCTAACACAAATGTATGTTCCCAAAAGGCCATGACAAGGTTTGCTAGGCCTCCCCCACATGGGGAGACCATTGCTACACCGACCTTTTGATGGTAAATATCATTGTTGAACATTACATAGTTGAATGACAGAACTGTATCTATCAGTTCCTCTACTAGTTTAATCTCACAAGTGGGTGCACCCAGAATCCTTAGCATGTGTGATACCCATTCAATCCCAACTTATTGTGGTATGCATGAATACAGGTCTTTGACACTCACCGTAACAAAAATGCTATCAGCACAAAAATCTAGGTTGTTAATAGCTTGCAGGAATGACCATGAATCTTTTGAAAACTGATGTTCACTTTTAATGTACTTTTGTAAGATTTTATCAATAACCTTAGCACAGGTATAAGTAATGCTATCCCTTCCATCCACCAATGGTCTCATTGGTGGATTATTCACACTTTTGTGTACTTTTGGGATGCCAAAAAGGACTGGGATCCTTGCTGCTGGTTGTTGTTGGTAGTTGTATAAACCCTTGTCTATCCTTGCTTCAATGAAAAGCTCTTCTATTAGAGCAACCACTTTTCTATATGCCCCGTACATCTCATTCCTAGAGGCCTTGTCATAAGTGTCACTTTCCAAAATATTGGACATTCTTAAGTTATAATCCTCAATGGTCATAATTGCAAGGCCCCCGCCGTTATCTGGTTTCATAATACAAATTGGGGCCTGACTTAACCATTTCAAAGTGTCCCTCTCCTGCCTAGTGATATTGTGTTTACACCTCACCCTAGTGTCGGGTAATGTACTCGGCTTCTTTAGATTGCGTAAATCAACCTCACACACTTTCTCAAAAAGTGCCAGAAGTGGATGCAAAGGAGGATTATATACACTCGAAACATAATAGTCAGATGTGTTACTTAAATTTTCCCCCATTAGTATTGACAAATTAAGTTTTCTAATAAAAATTTTTAAGTCAATTAAAGTATTAGCCACATCAAACTGAACAGTAGGAACAAAGGTGTACCCTCTAGATAATAAATCAATTGTTTCCAGACAGATGGTCATGTCCGTATAGCTAAAAATCTTAAAGTCAAAACTAGAGTTGGACAGTACACTACATGTCATTTCTTCATTAGTGGAGCCAGCATAGGCCATTACCACTTCTTCTTTTTGTTTTTGCCCTTGGTTAGCCTGTTGTTCTGTGCCCCTGTAGTCGAGGATCGGATCCAAAAATTTCTCTCGTTTTGGTCCCCTATGGTTTTATTTTGTCCTGTGGTATTAGATACAGGAAAGGAATGATAGTTCTTTGCTAGCCTTTCACTCTGCTCGACAGTATTTAAATTGTCCTGGTGGTTGTTCCCTAAAGGCACACTATTGTTGTTGTTATTGTTAGTGTTAGGAAGGGTCCATGGTCTAGCTTCCACTTCCTGGTTGCTGTTAGTCACTATGCTATTAACATTTGATAACGCTTGCCCCTGGGAACCTGGCGGTTTTGGGTACGCGTTACCCGCTTCATAGCTTGCAAGATCACGTTTTATTTTCTTAACTTTAGTTGCATTCAACTTTACTAAGTAGTGATCTATACTTTCAAAAATCCGGTAATACTCAAACCGGTATCTGGAGAAACCAAGGTCCTTCTTTATTGAAGAATCCAGTTCTTCTAATTCAACCAACAGTCCATTTACCATCAGCTGATAGTGTGTACAAAACAGTTCTAATAATTCTATTCCTTGTTTATCAAACAAGGCAATTAAGGCTTTATGGAAATCAGAGCCCTCGATTAGCCCTGTAGGGAACTGCCAACGTCTTAGCCCTTTAGGGATTATTCTTAAAAGAATGCATTCTCGGAAATATGCTACCTTTAATTGCAGCTTCCGAACCTTACACAGTTTTTCGTCTAACATATTCAGTTTTGATGTTAAGTCCATGCTTACCTCTTGATTTACTTCAATAGGGTCACTCGGCTGTGTGTCGGAGAATGTGAATGCTCTACGTACCCAAGAATTTAAATCTTTCTCGGACTGTATTACATTTCCATCCGGCTGATGGTTTACTCCAAGCCTGTGCTCCGGGTTGGTTCCGTCAGCAATAACGCTTCTACAAACACACGTTCCCGTTGACATTGCAGGTTCGTCATCACAGTTAGTCTCCCCAATCCGAGGAGCTGCAGTAGTATTTGGAAGTATAGGCTCTGTGTTCTCCAAACCACGCAAGTCGCACTGTGGATTGCTAGTCCCTTCGATTTTTTCTGTTAAGTAGTCCACCTTTTGGGATAGAAGTTCAATCAGTACAGTTAAGTTTCCATCTCCCCCGTTGGTATTTGGGGTAAACATAAAACTGGGTGGTGAATCTGGATCCATTGAAACAAAACCAAGACAAACTTATGAAAAATCCTCCAACTTCCACAACAAAAAAGCAACAGAAAACAAATTCTCCACTCAAAGTATGCTTATATTTAATTTTAATTGTTTAAAAATAACGATACACTTTTTGTCAAAAACAGTGTCTCGACTTCTTCAGAAACACTTAAACAGTAGTTCTAACCACTATTTAAGATAGGACTCAAGCAATCATTCAATAATCCATTTAACAATTTAAAGGCACTTGTTAAAATTTAACAACCCATTCATACATTTTATTATTATTATCTTAAAATATCTGCTTATATGGTAGCACTCATTCACGACTAGCGTAGTTTAAATAGCTATTATGCTATCAACTAGTAAAAATATATTGATACACTCATATTCTTGTAATAAACTCTACATCACTTGTTTAAAAAATTCCATTAGTTTGTGTTTAAAACCATGAGTACAAAAATACATATAAAATGCATATAAAAAATGTATATGATCTAATCAAATAACCAAAATATCATAACCAAGAAGTAAACAAAATTGGTCAAGATATAAAAAATAGTGATAAATAAAAACATTTCCAATCACCATTGCATCTTGAAAAATGGAAAATGCTTGTATATATGTATATTGAAATAAAATATTGAGAATTTCTTCACTGTCTTATTCCTTTATACATATACATTCAACTCCTTGTAAATATTACACCAAAAGTGTGTTTCAAACACGTGGAAGGTTTGTATTTGGATATATTTAACCCTTTAACCAGTGGGCGAATTTCTTTTGTAAATAATATCCATTTAATTCTTTATGAATATATAATATGAGTGTATCAATATATTTTTACTAGTTGATAGCGTAAAAGCTATTTAAACTACGCTAGTCGTGAATGAGTGCTACCATATAAGCAGATATTTTAAGATAATAATAATAAAATGTATGAATGGGTTGTTAAATTTTAACAAGTGTCTTTAAATTGTTAAATGGATTATTGAATGATTGCTTGAGTCCTATCTTAAATAGTGGTTAGAACTACTGTAAGTGTTTCTGAAGAAGTTGAGACACTGTTTTTGACGAAAAGTGTATTGCTATTTTTAAACACTTAAAATTAAATATAAGCATACTTTGAGTGGAGAATTTGTTTTATTCTTTAAAATGTCACTCTGTTTTTCAGATTATGACATTGTATATTTTCCTGTTTCATCTCAGTAAACAGGGATTTGTACTCTAATGGACTTGTTTAATTAGCAAACCAATAAACTAATTTGTTGGTTTGCAGTTATAATGACAAATGAAAAAAATGTATTATCCAAAAAATATCAAGCTGCAGCAGCAAGTTTTCGCAGAATTCATTAAAAGAAGTTTCTTTCAGCAATCTACATAGAAATTGTATGTTGCAATAGAAATGGTGCATTTTCATCTTCATATCTTCACTAAAAGAAATTCAGTCTGCTGGGACAATAAAATGAGACTGGTATAATAATTATTAACATGTCAGAAAAAGTGTGTCTGTGTGTGTGTGTGTGTGTGTGTGTGTGTGTGTGTGTGTGTGTGTGTGTGTGTGTGTGTGTGTGTGTGGTGTGTGTGTGTTTTACCTGGTTCTCCTTAGTCTATTAATTGGCTGCTTGGATCATGCTCACATAGTTCCTATCTCTGTTCTATACTGCATCTATGCTGTTGCCCCCTGGCTGAGGCCACTGTGGTGGAAAAGAACTGAGTCATGGAGGAGAGCTAGCATTGTCACAAACACTGATCCAAGAACTAAGGGTTTCTTATTAATCCCATTTCTTTCCCCAGTGTATTGATGCACCTCCATGTTAGCTGAGTGAGCAGTGAGAAGAAGATGGTGTAGCTACGCCTGTCCAGGTTGTAAAGCTACCACACCCCCTTGTGCGTTCAGTCCTGTGATCTATCTAAAACCATGTCTCTACCAAAGCTCAATGAGAGATCTGTTTTCAGCACACCGCTTTCTCCACACAATGGGTACACCTATCCTACTATCTAGCTGCATCAGATACATGAATCACTACTTGATCTTGGGTCATCTGTGCCATAGTGAGGACTTCACCGCTGTACATCTATGGGCTAGCTGAGGTAGCCCTGTTGTAATGTTTAGTAAGTAATGATAATCAAAAGATATTAGCAATGATTAAGAAATGTGCAGATGCAACAGCCAAGAGTTGCTATAAAGAGAAGCATTCTTATTAATCTGAGACATACTGAAAACTCGCTAAGCTATGATGTAATGTTCACAGCATACAAGTTAAGCTTATAAGTTTGCTTACTCTAACACTTCAAAACAACTTCCTGCTGTCAACTCCTCTCTTGATCAAAATGAATAGGATTTTCCAAAAGAATCCTGTAATGCAGCAAATAATAATTCCATATTCACAATTTTTTAGACTCACTGAAACAAACCATGACACACTAATGTGGCTACTTACTTATTAACTGAGAAACGATTCAATTTAGATTTAGTAAATATCATTATGAGGGACTATTTTGGCAGGACATCTCTTATATTTCCCAATTCAACTTCATTTTATGTAATAAATTTAACAACACACACACACACACACACACACACACACACACACACACACACACACACATATATATATACGTGTGTATATATATATATATATATATATATATATATATATATATATATATATAGATAGATAGATATATAGATATATAAAACCATCCTTTTTACTTGCTGCATTGTTTTAAATCTATTGACCCAGCCATGTCTTTCAATAACTATTGGTATAGTTACTATCAAGCAGAATATTATCAATAAGCAAAGGTTCAATTAATTGTTATATTCTACACCCCCAAAATAAACACACATAAGCCTTCTATAGACTCATTTTCTAAAATCAACAAACATCACTTGTCAACCATGTTTGCCATCTTGGAACCTCAGGGCATCTTTATTCAATATTTATTCATATTTATTCCAGACTAAATTGTAGACATATTTCCTCTGGAGCTAATTGTGCAATGTGGCAACTTCTATTCCAGTCATATCATTTTAAGTGGGATTTTATTTTAAATTACCATAAATAACAAAACAATTTCTGAAGATTTCAGTACATCAGTGGAATATCTTCCTTCTCAACGCATTCCCATCTTTACTTATTCTGAAATTATCATTTCTATGGAATAAGCATAATCATCTCCTGAAATTTAAATGTGAAATTTCATTTCACTATATTAATTAGATATGATCCTAAGGTGAACCTTATGAGACACTGAATGATTTGATCAATGCCAACATTTTGAAAAAAATGCTTACCAAATTGTGAATTCTTAGTAATGCATCCAAACTTTTAAGTAAGATATGGAATAGAAGTTGCTACTCAATGCAAGAAGTCTAAATCTCAAAATGCACTCACTCGAGGCACTC
This sequence comes from Protopterus annectens, assembly GCF_019279795.1. Lineage (NCBI taxonomy): Eukaryota > Metazoa > Chordata > Ceratodontiformes > Protopteridae > Protopterus > Protopterus annectens. The sequence continues at coordinate 996,040,608 of NC_056745.1, read as the reverse complement.
CTGAATTCTTAGTAGTTCATCCAAACTTTTAAGTAAGATATGGAATAGAAGTTGCTACTCAATGCTAGAAGTCTAAATCTCAAAATGCACACACTCGAGGCACTCCTTAAAATGGAGAACATCGATATCTGTGCAGTGACTGAAACCTGGTTCAAGGCTCCAGAGAGCACCCCTGCACTATCAGGCTATAACTCATACCACACTTTTCGGCCATGCAACCTGGACCGAAACAACAAAGGCGGAGGTATGTCCATATTCATTAAGGATATCCACACCTCCAGGCTAGTTGCTCAGCATAATGCATCCGAGGTTATCCAAGTGCAACTAACTCTGGGCAAAACTGCAATCCAGATTGTAGTTGGCTACAGATCCCCCACCATGCCCCAGGATTCCCACTCCTCTATTCTTGATGTACTGGAAAATATTAGGCTTCAACCAAACACCCTAATAATGGGCGACTTCAACTACCCCACCATTAACTGGGAAAACTACTCATGTACCAACTCCTTAGCTCAACGCTTTCTGGAATTCATAAACTCCAGTGCCCTGGATCAGCTTTTCCACAACCCCACCATGGGCAACAATATCCTAGACCTAGTCATTACCAGCATGAGTGACCGTGTTCCACACCTTAAGTCAACTCCTCATTGGTCCAATCCGACCATAAGCTAATCACCCTTGATATCCACATCCCGCCCCCTCCGCCCCATTAAGGAAACCATGGTAAAAAATTTCTCCAAAGCCAACTTCATGCTTCTTGAGACAGAAGTGATGAACTCATGACACCCATGCAGATGGACAATACAGTTACAACTGCTGAATCCTACACAAATGCACTCTATAAGTACTTACATGAGTGCATGGATTGTGCTATCTCAAACAGAACCAAGATGCTATCCTCCAAAAAAAGGAAGCCAATCTGGTGGTCCCCTGCCATAAACAAACTGTACAACAGAAGGAAGAAACTGTTGCAAAAGAGAGTAAAATCCCATGAGTGGAGGAGCTCCCTAGTCAGCCTCAGTAAGAAGCTGAGATCCTTTATAAGATCCTCCAAAACTAGAAACAAAAACAAAATCCCCACTAATTCTAAGGACAACCACAAAGCATTCTATAGCTATGTCAAGAATCTCGATGGCAACACACAGATCTGCTCTGAGTTACAGTACAAAGGCACAAAAATTACAGAACCAACTGATATTGCCAACATCCTGGCAGATAGGTTCAATGCTAACTTTACCCCCCCTCCACCCCCTAAAGGGCCCGTATCTATACAGGAAGAATGCAGAGTCCCTGTAATCACAACTACGCAGGTAAAAGCTGCACTCTCTAAAGCCAAAAACACAGCATCCATGGGACTGGACAACATCCCAGGCTGCGTTTTACATTAACTTCAGAATGAACTGGCTCCCCACTTAAGCACCATGTTCAATAATAGCCTTGCATCAGTCTTTGTGCCCACTGAATGGAGCACAGCAACAGTTATTCACTCCACAAAGGGGGAGCCACCACTGATCCCAGGAACTATTGATCTATTAGCCTGATGTGCCTGGTCTGCAAGGCCATGGAATGTATCATCATGGAACTCATGAACAAAGACATTGGTAAACTCCAAACTCTGGATCCCACCCAGTTCGGGTTTTTGAAAGGTAGATCATGCCTCCTGTACCTGATCGACTTCTTTGAGGCAGTCACAAATGCCGTAGATGAGGGTAAGGTGGTTCACACAGCCTATCTTGACTTCATCAAGGCTTTCAACACCATCCCCCATTCTGGAATTATAGCTAAACTCACTAAACTAGGTATAAATCCCTACATCACAAGATGGGTTGCCAACTGGCTCACTGATAGAACCCACACCGTAAAAGTTGCAGACTCCAAATCTGACCTAAAAGCAGTGGCAATTGGAGTACCACAGGGTTCCATCCTCAGACCTCTCCTGTTTGGTATCTACTTCTCTGAAGTACAGGCTAACACAGAAGGCCTCTGGCTAATGAAGTTCTCAGATGACTGCAAACTAGGAGCCATAGTCAAGTCCCCAAATGATGTGGACATCCTACAGAAGGGCCTTGCTGAGACAGATGCCTGGTGTCAGAGCCATGGCCTTAAGCTCAATGCCAAAAAGTGCAGTGTCATCCCCTTTAGTAAAAACTCTGTACACATGAACTACCACATAGGCAACAATCTACTTAACACCGAATGTGTGATAAGAGACCTTGGGATCCAGGTGGACAGTAGTCTCTCCTTTGATAGTCACATCACCACAGTAGTTAGGAAGTCCTTCTACATGGCACACCTCATCATAAAAGGGTTCTCATCCATGGAAAAAAGAGGTAATTGTTTCCCTCTACTCGACACTCATTAGACCGATTATAGAGTACAACACCCCTTTTGGAATACACCTCACAAGACATCTGCAGCAGCTGGAAAGGCCACAGAAGTACCTCACAAAGAGGATTACTGGCCTCAAACAAATGCCTTCCACTGACCACCTCAAAAAACTCCAGCTTTACTCCTTAGCACATTGCCTACTCTGAGATGATCTCTGCCTAACATATAAAGCTATGTCAAACCCAGAGCTGTTGGACATGCTACACCTAAAGAAATCCCAATCCCTCTGAGCTACATGCTCTAGGGACCTAAATCTTGTCACCACAATAAACAGGACATGCTGGAGGGATAGATTCCTGTCCCAGAGACTTCCCATACTCTGGAACAGGCTACCCATCTATGTCAAGCAAAGTAATTCATTAGCACTCTTCAAGAAAAATCTTGATGAGTGGATGGGAAATAGGAAATACACCCCCAGGATCACTTCTGTCTCTGCTTGACAGTGGAACAGGAAAATAACTTTCTTGGGTGGCGTAAGCCAGGGAACCTTGTTGGCTAGGCTTACATAGGCCCTTGGACCAATAGCCTAGTACCTACCTATGAACCTATGAACCTATATAACCCCTCATAATTAAGAGGGCCATTTTCATTTTGCAGATCTTTCCTTAAAACTAATTTTTGTGTGAGTAAGTTTGCATGAGCAGGCTTGGATGACTAAATCCAGAAAACACATGACTACACCTGGCAAAAAAACACATCCAAATGCATTTTTAGTATGTACAGTTTAGCTTGTAGCAACAGCATTTTCAAGTACTTCACTTATTTTTTACTTTTTCTTTCTTAGTTAGGAAAATGTAGACCACATAGAAAGTGTGCTTGACTGCACAATAAAAATCATACATCATTTGATGTATTCCAAAGTAAAAGTGTTGCCAAAATCAGCTGAATACATCTATCTAATATCAGTAAACATACAATTATTAATTAAGCACAAATGCATGAATTAATACACAGCTTGCTCCACAGATAAGTTTGTAGATTAAGCTGTCTATGATTTATTGAAGTCCCAATGCTGCATACTGCTCAGCAGTGCAGCTCTAACCTACTGAGCAGTGAATCATTACATTACTGCAGTATTTACTGCATGTTTATTTCATCTAATTTCAAAAGTAATGTGTACAAAATCTCTAATTTTTGTCTATACTACTTTGATATTATTTCTGTATTAATATTTTGATATTTATAACTTGAGATTTTCTCTCAGGCTACCACTGAAAATGGGTTTTGTGACCCAGTAGACTTTCCCATTCAACAAATGTTAATAACTAACTAAATAAATATAAATAAGGTTTGGGTTGTAGAGATTAGTTCTATGGACTTCCTTCCCTGTGCACTGCTCACAGGAATCCTTATGCAGTATGACGATTTATAACCCCCCAGTATGTGCAAAATCTGTGCAGAGCAGAATAAGAGGCATATGCAGCCAATAGCTGCACTGCAGCTGCGGTCTTCATAGAGAGAATATATAGCTTTGTCCTGCTCAGACAGCCTATCTACATAAGTACTCCTGTGCAGAGGGCGGATGTGATATGGTAGTCGGTCTGTGTACCCATATGAGCATCTGTCTATTAATGTGTATCACTGTATTTTTGTCTGTATGTGCAGGTGTACATTTTCTGTGATTTTGCATATGCAATGTTTGACCCCTCTCCATAAACAGCAACAAAACATTCTGCAATCCCCAGTATGAATCCCCCATAATCACAGTGATGGTTGCATACCTTGTAACAAAAGGAGGTACTGCCAGCACAGCTATCTGGAATTTTATAAATAATTATATGTCATTTGTGAATGTCACCATAATTCATATGCTTATGTTACAAATGTATTAGAACTGCATGTTATGTGTATATCAAACTGCTGGTACAGAAGTTTGTGTGAAATGGGTTTGTACAGTACTGAGCCTAGAGGTGTGACCACATTGTACCCTGCTGAATTAGAACAGAAATGTATATAAACTATTGTAACTCTGTAAATGTATATATTTAACAGTAGGTACTAGAACATAGAAGGTTAACTTGCAAAATTATAGAAAAATAGTTGAAATTAAATTACTTTTTAACTGTGCCATAAAATATGGTTTCAATGTAGCAAGGATACACTATGTCTAAAACTAAGGAGCTTTCTACATTGTCTTATAAGTGTTTTATTGTTTTATGTCTTCCATCAACTGCAAAGCTCTAAGAAGAGCCCTTGTTTATGTATTTTTCACAGGTAGATGCTAAAGGCTGGCAGATTCTAGCAATGGTGGTTTATCTTGGAAACTAAAGTCAGATGACAAGAAGTTATGTCATCCTGCAAGCATCCCAGAAGTTAACCGTAGTGCTTCATATCATTAAAGTGATGTAGTATGCAGTTGCAGCTTGTACATATCAGTGTATAGTATGTATCAGTCTTTCCGTAAGAAGACTGAATTAGTACATGGGGGCAAGAAAACTGCTGTGTGGCTACCAGTGCTGATAAAGCAATATCTCTAAAGACTTAAGACATAGTAAATCTTAGAAAAGCAAATCAAGTTTTAATTAGACATAGCATCCTCTTATGCAACATGTGTCTATAAATCTCTCTTTTTCTCTGGAATAAAAACTTCACTTATCTGAACACTGCAATTTGTACACCAGAGCAACAAGCTATGAACTGCAACCAAAATGTCTTACTTATTGTATTTGTTTGAGTATAGATACAACTTCACAGAGGAAGGATAGTTTTGAGAACTAAAGACACTGGAAAGTAGATAAGTGTTCATTCATTCAGGAAGGAGTAGTGCCCCTGTATCCAGTTAAACTGACTTAAGCATTAAAATAATTATAAAACAGATAAAGGAGTTACCCAGGTTCAGTGAAATACATTTTGATAAATTGTGCAGCACTCCTTCTATTGCACCTGAAAATATCTCTATGAACTTTTACAGCCACGGTTACAGATGCAATTTAAGTTTTTTCTGTCTGGTAAATCTTCATTGATATTCCTAAGCAAATCAAAATGTAACTCTTCAATTCCATTTCATTATAACACTTCAAACTGCTGAAATGGCTTTACTTTCATCAAAAGTTATACATTCCCTCTCTTATCAGTGTAGATATTTTATGCTGGACCCATTATCACACTAAAATTCAATATTCAAAATAAATTTACCTGCAGACAAACTGTAAAATGTTAGATAAAATTTAGTAATAAGTAATTTAACTCATAGCACATTGTCAAATGTATGTAAGTAGTCAATATCTAAAAGAATAAAATCTAAAAAGAGACAGAAAAAAAATAACAGAAGGAAATCCCAGACTCTCTTCTACTTATCATTATAAGTCCAAAACCTCAGTAAAGCAGCGCAACATAACAAATGAGTTATAATAAAGACAATACCCCTTATCATCTAATCCTAACATCCCTCCTTATGCCATTTACCCCTTGATTCTGTCTTTAATCAAAGCATCCAACTCTTTTTCATTCTTGTTCCAAATTTCTATGTGCTTCTCTGTACTGTATAGTGTAATTCATTCATCAGCTGTATAACATTCTTCCCAGTTGTTGAAACTTCCATCTTCCGGTTATAGCTTTCTTTTACAATTCTCATAATAGTATATATTATTTATAGTATATATTTGTTTAATTTTAGCTGAGTGTCAAACTGTCAAATCTTAACAAACATAATTTTCACTTAAGCGGCACAACTCTGTCAATGCCACTTGTCTTCTTCTTCTTCTTATGGCTGTTCCCGTTAGGGGTTGCCACAGCGGATCATCTGTTTTCATTTTTTCCTGTCCTCTGCATCTTACTCTGTCACACCAACCACCTGAATGTCCTCTATCACCCCATCCATAAACCTTATATTAGGCCTTCCTCTTTTCCTGTTATCTGGAAGCTTCATCCTTAGCATCTTTTTCCCACTATACTCTGCATCCCTCCTCAGCACATGTCCAAACCAACGTAATCTTGCCTCTCTGGCTTTGTCTCCAAACCTTCCAACCTGGGCTGACCCTCTAATATACTTGTTCCTAATCCTGTCCACCCTTGTCACACCCAGTGAAGATTTTAACATCTTTAACTCTGCCATGTCCAGCTCTGACTCCTGCCTTTTTGTCAATGTCACTGTCTCCAACCCATATAACATAGATGGTCTCACTACCCTCTTGTAGACCTTCCCTTTCACTCTTACTGGTACTCGTCTGTCACAAATCACTCCTGACACTCTTCTCCACCCACTCCATCCTGCCTGTACTCTCTTCTTCACCTCTCTTCCACACTCACCATTACTCTGAACTGTTGATCCCAAGTATTTAAACTCATCCACATTCGCCATCTCTACTCCCTGCATCTTCACCATACCTCTATCCTCCGTCTCATTCACACACACATATTCTGTCTTAGTTCTGCTGACCTTCATTCCTCTTCTCTCTAGAGCATATCTCCACCTCTCCAGGGTCTCCTCCACCTGTTCCCTACTCTCACTACAGATCACAATGTCATCTGCAAACATCATAGTCCACGGGGACTCCTGTCTGAAATTGCAATTTCCAGTTCATTAGTTTTTTAATGTTATCCTCTTGTTTTTGCTGTCTTGCTTCAACTCTCCTCTCTACTTCAAGCACTCTGCCCTTAAGTTTTTCCATTTGCTACCATTTTGTACAAAGAATGCTGCATTGCAAACCCGGAGATTAAAAAGTAATAATAAATGGTTTTAATGTCAAAAGGTTGGCTATTATTTTAAAATTAGAAAAAGTATATGACTGTGTGTGTGTGTGTGTGTGTGTGTGTGTGTGTGTGTGTGTGTGTGTGTGTGTGTGTGTGTGTGTGTGTGCATTCCTACATACATGTATGTGCATGTGAGTGTATTTATGCATGTATATTTATATCCATAGTCGGTTTTAGGCACCAGCGAACCCTGCGGTCGCTGGGGGCCCCCTGTTCCCTGGGGGCCACCAACCACAGCAAGTTATGTTATCCTGATATATTGTAATGTATGTGAAACCAACAAAAGCTAGTACAGCAGTCTTGTATACCTAATAAGCTACAAGGATGTTGTGTTGTGTCTTTCGGCTTTTCCCGGTTAGGGGTCACCACAGCGGAACTCCGGTCCGCTAATGATTGGTAGTTGATTTTTACGTGCCGAGATACCAGCCCTGACACACAACCTTCAACGAAGGTACGCCCATTCATGCATGTCTCCATGCAGAAGATGCTCTAGCTGAGAATCAAGCCGGACAGCGTCTTACTGTGAGGCAACAACGCTACCGCAGCACCACCACATAACTCTTATTTATATCTCCCTTAAAATACAAAGATATTTCTGGTTGTAGTAACAGTGTTTTGTCAAGTAACAGGCAAAGAATTCCATTAAATACCTTACCACTGACATAGTGCCCTTGGCTTAGTTAAACCCTGCTTTTGGACATTTTCTCCACTAAAACTAACTACATAGCCAGCTTTAGGTCCCTGCAAAACCCATGGCTGCAGGGGTCCCCCTTAATCATCCTTGACTGTGTTGGGGCCCCACAAAAGCTACTGCAGACTGGGGAAAAATGAGGAGAGAAAAAATGTATGAATTTCCTAATTATGCTCTTTAACATGAACAGGGCTGAGTTATGACCCTGTTAGGATGAAGCTGATAATGAACATGAGCAAGGTATGCACTAGAGAGATCAGCCACCCAGAGTGACTTATCTCAGTGCAAACTTTGGATTTTAAGAAGAGCTGATGCTTCGATCATCAGGGATAGTTTTCTCTTTCAGGTAGTTTTATAAATAATACCAGAATGCCAGATATTATAACTCTCAATTTCTTTGCTTAAGAATTCAGTGTAATCCCAAAAATAATAGAATAAAGGCTCACAATCAGGAATACATTTAAATATTTGTCTACTTCACTTAAAAAGTTACTTGAGAAACACCTTTTGCATCAGCATGCATTTTTGGACAATAAGTATAAAACTCAGATGTCTGAATCGATTGACTGTTTGTAATCCTGAAAGATTTACTAGCAAATCAAACTTTTTACAAAGGACAAGGAAAAAGTATGAACAAAATCAGGGACGTTTTCTGAAATCAGGGACAGTGGCAGGTATGCATTACTCCTCAGTGAGGTAAATAAAAGAGACTTATCCCTGCTGCTGTTTGGTGACTGCTAAATAGCATTCACTGATCTCATGTAGCAGTACCAGTGTTGCACAATGTATTGCTGTTTGCTGAAATAAGTACAAATGTTGTACTGCTATGGCGTATGCCTGTGTGTGTGTGTGTGTGTGTGTGTGTGTGTGTGTGTGTGTGTGTGTGTGTGTGTGTGTGTGTGTGTGTGTGTGTGTGTGTGTGTGTACATGCTCAGTGCACCCAATAATGCCAAGACACAGACATTATTCTCTATGTATCAGAAAAAATGTACCTAACAAATAATTATATTTCAAAGGTAAGACATAAAATATATCACAGAACATTCAGACACTTAGATATTCTTGGAGTCTGGTGGCCCCCACTCACCAGGCTGTCTAAATGGATAATGGGGATTCCCTTAATCATCCTTGACTCTGTGGGGGCCTCCACAAAAGCTGTTGTTGGTTGGAGAAAAATGTATCAATTTTTCTGAATGCATTGTTTAACCTAAACAGTGCTGAGATATGACCCTTTTAGGATAAAACTGATAATAGCCTCTGTTTTCAAACACACCCATTCCAACACCAGCTGTGCTCAAATGTGTGTGTACAGAAAGCTGCTACAGGTTATGAGGGGCTGGGGATTGTGTGGTTATTACAACTTTGATTTTCATCACAGTCAAACCTTAGAGGTGCGCAAACAAAGTCATTATAGCCTGTGTTTGAGCTGAGGGCAGTGTTTCTCACAGAGCTCAGAGGTGTACAAAGAAGGTTACTATAGCTTGTGTAAGAGTGATGTACTGTCTAGGAGCAACAAATTAGAATATATTGCTGAAATCTTTCTCACAATCACATATCAGGCACTTATACATGTAGCTGCCTTTGAGGGTTAGGGGTGAAGAACATGCTATGTGTATAAATATCAGCGGTCACTTGAAATATATGACAAAGGCAATTCAAACCTCTGCTTTCATCCCAGTCTAACACCAAAGGGATACATAGGCAGTGGCTATCGTTTGTGGGGGGTTAGGGAGTCAGGCAGCATTTCCAGATAAGACCTATGTATTCCCAAAACTACTGGATTGTTAGTTTACTGTGAGCTATTTTGTCAGCTTTGAACATTAAGCTTTGGCACAATTCATGTCTTCAATGAAAGAAAAAAATAAGACTGAAATTATTTTCTTTTTCATGATTTTGTTTAGGCTACCATTGGAGTAAAGTGTTGAGACAATGCTCTAAAATGCATCTCAGACCATCTGTAAACCTATGGCTTCTTGGGTAATGGCTTATTTGAGTAATTTCCTAAATGGTTATTACTGTACTGTCTTGTTCAGGAAATGTATGTTGAAATGATGCAAGGAAAACTAAAGCTGAACAGCAACAATGAATTTCTTTTCTTAATCATAATTTCTGTTCAAGCGATTATTGGATGAAAAGGTTGTGTAAAAAGAAAAAAAAACTTTAAAATGCACCTCAGAGCATATAGAAGGCTATGGCTTCTTGAAAAAGCTGAAAGTAAGGCAAAATGTGAGAAAAGGAAGAAAAAAGTAATGTTCATGGTATGGGTGCTCACGAGGGGTGGGGTCAGAGGAGAGGACTGGAGGGTGTATGGGGGAGTGTTGAAATTGTAGGGCTAGTCATCATTTCACTTTAAGTCCAGACCTGTATATAGAGTTGTTGTAATGTACGATTGTTGCAACTAAATGCCAGTAACTAAGTGTCCCTTTGTTAGACAGGTCAACATAGTGTGGTACATAGGCCTGTTGTAATGTAAGAGCTTGTAGCTACAGGTCTGTCTGTGCATACTACTCCTAAAAGTTTGTAGCATGAGCTAAAAGGTTGCTTAGGAGAGATGGCATTGATAGGATGATACTTGTACTGAAAATGCCTAGGGGGCCCCCAACTTGACATTTGCTGGGAGCCCCCAAAATGTTAACACCGGCCCTGCTTATATCTGTCTGAGAGAAAAAAAGCTTTCAATTATTTTGCTCCATATTTTGGTCTCTTTTCTTCAAAACAATTTTATATGTATAAAGACGTCAGTCCCTGTTTGTGATTTTGGTCCTTTGTCCCCAATTATTATTTTTTTCATTCTTCTTAATCTTGAGTTAAAATGCTGAGGGGCATTGGAAGTGGTGGGGGTGGGGTGAAAGTGGATTGCACACTGTATTCTGACGGTAGTAAGCTGAGAAGATAATTTCCAATGCTGCAGTTTATTTATTTATTTATTTATGTATTTATCCATTTATTAATTCATTTAATTACAATCAAATATGCAAGTTACATAGTCACATTCTTACAGGTGGCTATAGTTGATGGTCACATTTATGTGTGTGTGTGTGT
>NC_056745.1:996024795-996027295 GCF_019279795.1 Protopterus annectens | reverse complement strand
CCACAAACTACCACATAGGTGGTAGTCCCCTGAATACCGAAGACGTAATAAGGGATCTGGGGACCCAAGTAGATAGTAATCTCACTTTTGATAATCACATTGCCAAAGAGGTTAGAAAGTCCTTCTACGTGGCCCACCTAATCCCAAAAGGGTTCACATCCAGATCAAAAGAGGTCATTGTGCCCCTCTACTCATCACTCATCAGAGCCATCATAGAGTACAATGCTCCATTTGGGATGTACCTTACAAGACACCTGCAACAGCTGGAAAGACCACAGAAGTACCTCACCAAGAGGATCATTGGCCTCAAACAGATGCCCTATGCAGATTGACTGAAGAAATTACAGCTGTACTCGGTTGCATACAGCTTACTCAGAGGGGATCTCTGCCTGACATAAAGGCCATGTCCAACCCAGAATTGATGGACATGCTCCACCTAAAGAAAACCTTATCCCCGCGAGCCACATACTCTAGGGATCTAAACCTCACCACAACAATAAATAGGATGTGCTGGAGGGATAGATTCCTGTCCCAGAGACTTCCCATGCTTTGGAACAAGATCCCAATCTACATTAGGCAGAGCTCCTCACTAACACTCTTCAAAAGAAACCTTGACAAGTGGATGGGAAACAGAAAGTTTACCTCGAGGATCACTTCAGTGGTTTTGCTGGACAGAGACACAGGGAGCTAATCTAAGGGGGCAACAAAAGACAACACATCCTGGCTAGGCTTATAAATGCCTTCGGACAGATAGCCTAGTACCTACCTATGAACCTAAATTACAACAGAAGGTGTTTGTGTCTCAGACTTAATAGTCTTCAAAAAAAAAACATGTTAATGCAAAGTTTATAAGTCTGGCAAGTTTCTAAGTATGCAAAGGCAATTACCGTCCACAATTTCAGTCCTTTCTCTACAAACAGTTTTTAGATTTCTACTTGATTCTTGAGCAAAGAGGTTGACAGGTATGTGGTTGAGATTGCAGAGGGTTGCACACTGTGGTCTGATCTAACAGCAGTGAGCTAAGAAGATAAATGCCTGTCTTGTAGTTAGAAGATATACTTCTGTGTAGCAATTATTATGTAATTATTCATTGATTTGATCAAAATCAAACATCTGAGGTGTACATTCACAGTAATAAATTAATGCAATCAGAGGTCAAGTGTGTGTGTGTGTGTGTGTGTGTGTGTGTGTGTGTGTGTGTGTGTGTGTGTGTGTGTGTGTGTGTAGGGGTGTTAAGATAAATTACTGTGATAAATTGGTATTTTGATTTTATTGCCATCTGATATCTGAGGGGTACATAGTCAATAAACTTGGCTTTCATTGCTGCACAAATGAGCTGACTGATTAAAAATAAATTAATACTGTTGTCATTTACTCAGGTTAAAGTATCATTATTCTGAATTTGCAGACGTAGTGTGTATTTTCATGAAATCATCAGGAATACTTTACTGTTGTTATTTTTTAATAAATCAGCTATCTGAGGTGTGCACAATCAAGAAAGCGTAACTACTTTATGATAATGTGGATTATGTGTAATGATAATTGGTATGTGTATGTTGGGGAGGGTTTGCATTTTGTAAAAATAGCAAGATGGCCATAATTTTTTTCACTTTTCATCACAGTCATACATCAGCTTTGTACTCAAATGGATGCCTTTGGTAGTCAGGGCAGTATTTCTGTGATACCAGTTTATCATTGTGACAGTGATGCATCAATGAGTGTTGCCATTTAACAATGATTGATTCTCTGACTGAGTTGCTGGCTGTCATTTCTTATGTTTGGTGTCTGCATGTACTCCCTGTATCTGTTTAAGTTTTTTTTCTATGTCCTTTGGTTTCCTCAGCTAATTTCAAAAGCCTTTGACCATTTGTGCATTCACATTCATCCCAATGTGACACCAGAAAGGTATATAGAAGGTAGCTATCTTTTTTGGACTGGTAGAAAGGCAGACACTTTTCACAGATAGAATTTGTAAATGTTTGCATCCATTTGTCTTCTCAGTTTATGGAGGATCTACTATTTTGCTAGCTTTACACATTAAGCTTTAGGAACAACTTATTTTATCTTGAAAGAAAGAGTAAGATTAATTTTTCCCTTACTCATGATTTTTTGTTCAGGTCATAACTATTTAATTTTTTTATTTATTTGACATTTGATTACTGGAAAAGTCAGACTGGGTATAAATCCCATTTTCAGTGCAGGCTCAGGGAGAAAAGTTCCATAAGATATAATACAAATTTTATACATATGATCTTATTAACATATAAGTAGAAAATATGTAACAATAAATTATACAAATGAGATAAACAGAAGACAAAAAACATGATTACAACTGAGAAAGGCAAACCCTTTTGCCACACAAATATATATATATATATATATATATATATATATATATATATATATATATATATATATCTATATATATATATATATATATATATATATATATATATATATATATATATATATATATATATATATAATAAAACCCCACACA
>NC_056745.1:995951375-996024295 GCF_019279795.1 Protopterus annectens | reverse complement strand
GGCATACAATTGGCTTTCACTAACCAAATCTGGTTGATCTCCTATCAATATTTTGAAATTTAACTTTCTAACAAATATTTTAACATCCAATATGGCTTTAACAGTATTGATAGGTTTCATTGGTACAAAACTGAGCCCTTTTGACAATAATAAAAGCATGTCACCATCAAATTTAACGTTCCTAAAGTTATACAAATTGAAGTCACCTGAACTATTATTCACAACATCAACAAGAGGTGAAAACTGACCATCACCAGTCATGTCAGAATCTAATACATTAATATATGGTAATTCAATGTCAGTACAATTGAGCATAGAAGAGTCTAGACAGGTGTCATAGGAAAGGTTGTCGCCCAAAGTCACTAAATTTGAACATACCGCATCACCAACAAAGTCTAAAATTTCTTGTTGTTCCCCCTCCTCGGCAGAAATCTGTGCTGGTAGGGGTTCTTGTCTTTCGGTCTCGCACCTAAAATAGAAGAAAACTTCTGATTGTTGTTGTTAAAGTTACCACCCATGCGGCTGTTACTACTGCTTCTCAACCTTTGACTCCATGGCGTGCTAGTAGATTCACAAGGACGGTTAAAACTGCCAGATTGGTCATCACCATTTGGCCTGAGATCACATGCTCCCATACGTTGACCATTCGTTGACTGGGGTGGAGATAGCTCAATTTGGTCAGATGGTATATTATTAGAGCTGAAGTAAAACAACCCTTTCCTCCAAACTTGCCCATTAGGAGGTTTAGGATAAGCCACCCCTGACTTATAAGCATCACTGTCCCTAGTCAATTTTTCGACTTCTGGTGGTGTAGTTTAGACAAGTGTTCATCTAAACTTACGAATATACAATCATATTCGTACTTATATCTGTTGTATTCGATGTCAGCAGTTATGGATTTATCAAGGGCTACCATATATTGAGATAGCTCATCAATCCAACAATTGTAATGTTTCACAAATAGAGACATTAATTCAAAGCCTTGATTGTCGAATAAATTAACTAGCTCCATGTGAAAAATGGAGCCAGCTTCTAGGCCAGTGGGATAAGGGGAGCGTCTCAAACCTTTGGGTACAATTTTGCATACAAGACATTCGTTAAAATACGCCACTTCGAGTTGCAGTTTTTTGAGTTTCAACAAACAAGCATCAAACACTTTTAGTTTAACAGAAATATTCTCATTTGTATTACCATTATCATGACTCCCCATACATTCATGCCCATTGTTGTGAAGGGCATTAGGCTTTATTACTTCCGATAGGCAAAGCTGATTTTCAAGCCATAATGGTGTATTAATAATATTGTTATTATTGTTATTACTATTACCTTCATTTACTGCAGGTGAAACCCTCGGTAAATTTGGTAGTTGAACAGTGTCAGTTGTCATCAGGAGTGGTTGCAATGTCCGTAATGCTTCCGTTGCACCACAAGTAATGGACGATTTAGCAGTTAGGCTTTCAGAAACGCGAAACGTATTATGATGTAAATGTTCATTGCTAACGTTTTGCGTATCAAGAGGCAGGTTGTCCAAGTTGTTTCTAGGAATAAGCTCATGTGTAGAGGCAGGAAAAAATGTAGAAACAGCTCCGTTACCTTCAATGGGTAAACGCTCATTGGTACAATTCTCCAAGTTCACATCAGTATGTACTTCCGGATTTTTATTCTGTTGCAAACGCTTATCGCTTTCATGACAACCAGCCTGATGGAGCTGCTGTTTAAATAAGTCAACAGTTTGAACATATACCTCACGAAAATCATCGTAAAAAAACATACTCCAATACCTTCTTGCACTTTACCAGCTGTCATCCCTTTTTTCAAAAAAGATCTGTTGTTAAGGGTCAGCTGGTTCGTGCTGCAAGAATGGTTACATTGGATGATGATTTTAATGATGAATGTTTGAATTTGAGGAAAATGTTTATGGCACGGGGTTACCCACTTGAAATGTTGGATAAGCTTATACAGGAAATTGCAGAAAAAAGACAACACAAAGTGTATACGCCACTTTTGTCACTTGACACGGAGAATGATAGTAATTTACCAACTGAGGTCAACACTAGTACTTCGACCAACAAATGTAGTGTCTTTGAACTTGCTCATGAGTTGAGTCCACACACACCTGGTTACTGCCACCAGAATATAGGGCAGGATACATCCTTGGTTGGCGAAACATTTTTTATGCCACCAGTTGACAATGCAGTAAAATCCACATTTATTACTACTTTTAGCCAGGACAGTGGGCTATGTGTGGACATTATACTTAAAAACTGGGAATTGTTTAAACTTTACCCGAGTATTTACAACAAAGTGGGTTGCCAACCTCGGGTTGTTTACAAGAGGGGGACGAATATGAAGAGTATTTTGGAATTCAAGAGAATGCAATTGGCATATAATGTTGGAATGTATAAATGTCAGAATTGCAGTTATTGTAAATATATTGAGGAAGGTACCCACTTTTGTATTAATAGTCATACATATAAAATGGGTTTCAAATTGAATTGTAATTCCACGTTTGTAATTTACTTGGCTAGATGTAAGAAATGTCCGGCCTTCTATGTCGGGAAGACCGTGAGAAGGCTGAGAGACCGTATATACGAGCATTTATACGCTATTAAGAACTTAAAGATGGAAAATGCTCTAGCTAAGCATATTGCTATGAACTCTGACCATAGTTTTAAATTTACTGCAATAGACCACACTCCAATAAATCAGAGAGGTGGCCCTAGACCATTACAATTAGAGGAAGCTGAATTAATATGGCAGGTAAGATTGTATGCTTACTGCCACCCTGGCATAAATGATGCTTGTTCAATCTCTAGTCTTTTAAAATTGAGAAGTTTAAAGAGGTGATTAATATGTATCATATATTGTCATATTTGTTTTAATGTTTACATTAATGAAAGTACATTAATGTGTATATTTTATATTTTATATATTACTATTTGTTTTTGTATATGCTTTTAACATCTAGTAATTGATTAATTAGTTGTAGCAGGCTTGATTATTGGTTAATTAAGTTAATTATATAAACTTGGAAGATAATTGTTACTATGTTATTTCCTCTGAAGAAGTCAGGCATTTGGCTTGACAAAAAGCGCTTAAGTAAATATATTTTCCACATTATTTGTTGTCTCGCTGGTTACGTGTTTTTTGTTTTTACTAGTTTATTTGCCGTTTGTTTCCATAGAACAAGCAGTGTCTGTGTTGGAACATCTGCTGGGAGGGGAACATTGTCCTTGTTGGCATAGGTCAGCCACAACCTTTGTTGATAGCCAATGTGGCCATGCCTGATTACACTCCCATAGTGGCAGAATTCCTCTGCTCCATCAGTGAGTATGCTGTCCACACCCCGACATGGCAAGCCATGGGGTCAGGGTCCTGGACAATCTCATGAAGGGAGCTCATACAGCAGACATTGGTCGTGTCCAGGTAGCAGCACTGTATCTGAGCATGTTCCTGGACTCCAATGTGCCAGCGCAATTCCTAGCAGGGCCAATTCTTGTGGTCGGGGGGGACAACAATGAACTGTCACCTCTACCATGCACGGCTCACACCTGTCCAACACACCACCATGCAGAGCTAGCATCCAGCCTGGCTGTTTTAATGTACACATTCACACACCAATTTCATTTGGAAGACCCCTACAGACACACACATGCACAACAGTTATTTATTCTGTCTCATTGCCCATTTTTTTATCCAGATGTGTGCTTTCTTCTCCTTCATACTCACACACACTCACCAACATCTTGTGTCAGCCTAGGCTTCCTGACCCCCCCCCCCCCACACACACACACACAACATCCTATGCAAGTGATGATAACTGTGCCATATCCCTGTGTTCTACCATTGTGATTCAGAGATACAAAGTCTGTGTCTGATGTTCAGTGTGCATAGCTAGCTTATTGCTTACTATATCTGCATTGCTATTGTAGAAATGTTCATTGTACCTGTGACTTGTATTGCCCTTGGAAATTTAGAGAGTTGAAAGCATCCATAGTTACAGCTTTATAGTGAATGCTGTTGTAAGGGTTGTAAAGTAACTGCAATGTGTATCATTACTTTGTAACTTCTCTCTGTAATGACAACCACACAATACCCTGTGCAAGTGATGATAACAGCCATATCCCTGTTTTCTATGTTTTGGATTCACGAAGACAAAGCTTTCTATCTGATGCTCAGGGTGCATAGCTAACCTGCTGCTTAGTATATCTGCATTTGTGGTGTTTAACTGGTCATTGTACATTTAACTTGGAAAGTCTGACAGTTGATAGCATCAAAATGTCACAATTTTATAGTGGATGCTCTTGTGAGAGTAGTAAGAAACTGCAATGTGTATAATCACTTTCTGACATGTCTCTTACAGGATTTTCAAGTCCAGATGCATGGTGCACATCACAGGTCACACCATGATATTTCAATCTTAGGAATATTTGATAGCACAGCATTTTCATTTCCCTTTCGTTAGTGTTCTTCATTAAAAGTTCTTATTTATTGCCACTGTTTGCATTTATGTCTAAGAGGAACCACCAGCTGCTGTGGGTTTAGGCAGACATAGGCATGCTCAGTATGCCGTTGTACTTTCTAAGAGACAATGCACAGCGCACTCACTCAACACCCAGGAGCCTAAAACCTTCCTCCTAGTTACATATAGTAACATTGATGCCAGACAACTAATACAACCTTTACCTTCCCATGTATTGGCCGAGTACTGCTTGAATCAGACAGAGTCAGCCCTAAACTAACACAGTGGCAATTGCTGCATTTACAAGGTAAGTCCTGAACCTGGAGTGTCTTGTTTAATAATATCATAGCATAGCCTTGTATTTCATCACTTGGTACAGTAAACAAGTCAGAGGTGGGGGAGTTGTGCAAAATTACCTTAACGTGTGTGACAGCAGAGACTTATTTCACTTATATGTGTCCATTTGCAAGTAGTAGGCCTCATGCATCAAAGATTCACACAGTCATACCTCTTCAAAGTTCTGATGATCACTGCATGCCCTCAGGTTAGCAACATACATTTGTAATGGGAAAATCATTAAAGAAAAAGTTTAGAAAGTAATGAGACATATTGCACTTTCTAACTTCACAACTCTCACAAGATCAAACAGGTAGGATGCAAAACAAGGACAGTAACAACAGCAACATATCATTCTTTGTACCATAGCAATAACTCACCACTGCTTGCCCCAAAGGAACACTCTGTGCTTATTTGTGCCGTAACAGTAACTCAGCTTTTTCCCCCACCTCGAAAGAACAGTGTACCCTTAAATGTGTCATAACAGGAACTCAGCTTTCTTCCACCTCCAAAAGAGCAGTCTCTGCTTGTTTGTGCCTTCCAACCTGCCCTTCAATTGTTGGCAACTGCATATCATATTAGTTAATACAAGTTAATATCCTCACACATTTTAAGATCAATAATATAGACTGACTTACACACTGCATATCTCTGAGTATTGGTCAGATAACTAGTGAATGACCAAGAAACACATAAGGATAAGTCAGAGCTGCATATTTGCAGCAATAATCAAAACAGGTTGTGTGGTCACTTATTGTACTACATGAAAATATAATAATTGCACAAATAACAGTTTATGCCTTGATATTAGGGTACACCCAGTTGTACTCAGTTACATGTGTAATGACTTCAGTTCCTTGCTGCAAAGCTGTTTGTGTGACAAAGAGGGATAAGGCACCCATCCTGTTTTCTGAAGGTGCATTGGAGTTAGACTTGAAATCCAGACCTATGTAAACATATTTCAAGTGTATTAACATTTTCTGCTGTGTATGTCATAGACTGACTTTCTTCATTTCAAGTATTTTTTTCTGTTTTTTTTCTTTGGGCCAGTGTTTGCGCGATGCACCACTTAGCACAAATGAGTTTGGCTGCAATCATCTGGTTTGCTTGAAACATGGCAGTGCATAAACTGAAGAAATTTACTACCTAGGTAGCAGACAGGACCCAGACAACCACAAAATGAAACCAGATGCATCAATTAATTCTAAGCACTCTGTCTGCATGATGGTAAGTGATGCGCAAAACAAAAAAGTGCACACTCCCAGTAAGCACGATACCTGCAATTGGCGGGACAATATCATTCTACATTGGTGTTGCTCTGTGTTAGGCATGACAGACATTCGTGGAGCGGGATTAATATTCCATGCTCAAAGCTGGGATATTCAGGAGTTCAAAGTGTTTGTTGGACTCCTAGTGAATGAACATGGGACCATGCTATTGCAGTGGGCCTATTGTGGATTGGATTACAAGTCAGAGGCATGGATTAGTCTTGGGTGGGTTTTGCCCAATGCTACCAGTATCCACTGCACTGGTGATCAATGTAGACATCATTACAGTGACCTCTGGATGGAAAAGTGAGAGATACCTTCCAACATCGGATCAAGGAATGTAGGACTGGGGGCACCCCACAAATGTGTAAGCATCAATTGCAGAGACTCCTTATAAGAGTTAAAATCTGAATATAGTCAGGACGGGTATTCGTAATGGCATTCTATTCTGTTCTGTTTTTTCTGCAGCCACCAGAGACCAAGAACTGAATATGCAAACCCATGTTGCTAGATTGGCACAGATGAGAGAAGATTGTGGTATGTATGTAGTAGAACAGTACTGCTACTGTAGCATTAAAGGTTTAAGATATTTTGGGGGGGGGTATATTCTATAGTTGTATCAAAATGGGTATGCATATCTCAACTGTAACATGCAAGTATGCATACATTTGTCTGTAAGCCAAATCAACAGTGCAGTATTACATGGTAGTCAGAGGTTGTGAGTTCACATACCACTCTTCCCAGCTACGCAATACTGGTAATGTGTCATCAGTATTACACAGTACAGTCTAACTTGTACAGCAGTGGCACAAATGGCCTGCTGTAAACTGTAATCTGTGTAACCAGAACTTGTATATGTGCAATATATGCACACATGAAGGATTGATTGTTGCAACCTATAGTATAGTATGCATTTGTTATGAGCTGGTTAGTCTTAAAAGTAAAAAAAAAGTTATTTGTTAAGAGTTGGTAGCCTTAACAGTAAAGGTAACAGAATAGAGTCAAATAATTGTATCAATGCATTGTATGTCACCTATGAAGTTGCTAATGTTTTTCTTTTTTTTTTTCTCTCACAGCACCAATCTCTATCTTCTCTTTTTTTTTCTTCCAACAGCACAGGGGGCTGGGTAGACCTACCCCACAGGATCCTCCTGCACCCATTGCACCAGCTACAGCACAGAGGCTCAACACATCTGGGATGCAATCTGACAGCACCCCCACTGTTGCCCATGCACAACCTGGGCCCTCAGGTAGTTCAGCCCTGAAGGATACACCAGTGGTTCCCTCTGGAAGCAATGGCAGAGGTGGTGATTTTATCATCCGCAATGAACTCCCAGGTTTGGTGTGCAGGATTCTGCACCACACAATGGGTGCATGTCTAAAATGGATGGAGACACTGCTCTCCATCATTGTACTTAATAACACAAGAAGGAGGCACATACATCAGACACTGCAACCATTGGTTCAGTGCGGTGGCAGTGATGACAGTCCAGTGCGTGATGACTCGATTCTCACTGTCACCCAGCTTGATGTCCATGGGTTTATGATGTCTCCACCCTCGCACCAACAATAGTGTTCACCCACCTTCTGTGTCCTTCACTGTCCCTGTGTCTTGTCTGTCCTGTCTGTTTGTGATTGTTTTCTCACCTACCCAACCTACCTGACCCAGACATGCCTACATCCCTTTCCCAACATTCTGCTTTCTCTCTATCTCTCAAACAAAACAAAAAAGGGAACCTGTCCCAAAAATAAAAATAAAATTGTCCCATGCATTTTTTTTCAGTTTGCACAGGTGTCTTCTTCAGGCACTTGATTTGGTCCAACTGGCTATATAACATGACTGTGTTGTGGTCACCCCTCTCTCTCTGGAGGCGACAGTGCAAATTCAGCTAATATTCTGCATATCTGAACATTTTTTACTGTTGAGGTAATGAATAGCTATGGTTCTTTCCTACAAAACTCCTGCACATTCCTGCCCTCTTTTCACTTTGTTCTTTCCCCTGTTTGCTCTCCATTTCACCACTTTCCTATCTTCCACATTTTTTTAAAGACTTATTACATGATGGTGTGTGACACGCAACAACAGCAAAAAGCAGTTAAAAGTGTGAAATAAGTTGTTTTGAAAACCAGTACCGTCTAGTAAGAAATCATACATATTACTGCACTGAGTGCATCAACACATGCTGCATCAGTTAATTAGCTGGTATATTTTAGACACACCACACCAGCTATCACACTTTAGACATGTGACTTGGATTTGAGCTCTGCTAACATTAGGGTTACCACCTGTCCCACTTTGTGAGGGACAGTCCCTCTCTGGGCAGTTGTGTCCTTACCAAAAATATTAAAAATGTTAAATGTCCAGTGATTGTAGGGCATAATTATGTCCCATATTTTATGTAATAGATCCATAAAATAGTTATTTCTGTATGTAAAACACCTAAATGTTACAAGAAACAGAATAAACAGCTAAACTGCTACAACAATAAGCTTTCATTTAGGCATAAAACTAAAGTACTATCCTTTGAACTGACCGTGGGTATGTGTTGGTCTGTAAAATCTGATGGGTGTCCTGAAAATGTCCCACTTTGGTCATTTGAAAAGGTGGCAGCCCTAGCTAACATGGGTCAGCTCAAGTGGATAGAAGGTCTCCTATGTTCCTGTTGATAATGTCCATGCTGATGCCTTCATTAGCCTTGCATATATCACTTGTTAGTCATATGGGTCATTAGTTGTATTTCTGCATGTTACGAGATGGATGTGCATTGCAAATCACACAGCATTTCATATTACTTTGTGTAGTGAGATAGGGCCTTTACTGGTTAATGTCTTCACATGCATTTTTATGTCATAAAGGGAAAATGGACAGGAGACACCAGTAATACAACACAGATATATATTTTAGGTGTAGATTATAGATATAGATTTTGATAGCATGGCGACCAGTGAGATTGTGCATAGTTAAGCAATACGCAAACTCATGCCACAGTGCTAAAGTCAAACAAATTGTATTGTGTCTCTAAAATATGCCTGCTAATTAACTGACTCTGTGGCACCATGTGTTAATGCATTGTTGTTAGAGGTAGATGTTACTGCGATTGGTTACGGGTGTAAGTAGTACTTTCTCAAGTCTGTATAATACTTTTAATTATATTTATATATATTGCTGCTGTTCCACTTTGCTTTGTGTTGATGTGTGATGTGCACCATCACACAATTATGCTTTAAAGAAAAGTAAATGGGGATTACATACATCTGGATTCGAACCAAGTACCATCTGGGCCCCAGAAAGGAATGGATCAATGCATCAACAGATAGCACCACACACTCAGTTGAGTACCAGGTCTATTTTAGAGACTGAATATCAAATGGCAGACTTAGCTGCTGTTGTATACACATGCTACTTAACTGACTGGCTGCAGATTTTAATTCACTTAATGCAGTGATACATTCTTTTTTGGGGCCAGATGGCACACTGGTTCCAAATATATCTGAATGTAATTATGTTAACTGCTTCTGTATTATCGTCACTTAGCAAAGGTGTGTGATATGCACCATTGCACAATAACGCTTTATAAAAAAAATATATGGGCATGACCAATAATGCTTTATACAACATTAGTGAGGATCGCACAATAATGATTTATACAAAATTAATGGGAAGATAGGACAGTGGTAATATGGTGACCAAACATAAGGGAATACAAAGGGAAATCCTTGCTAAGAAGTGACAGTTAATATTGATTGCATAAAATACATGTGCTACTTAACTGACTATGTGGCTGCAGGTTTTAATGCATTGTTGTTAGATGCAGATGTCAGTAGGTTCAAATACGGGTGTAGGTACTACTTTTACAAGTGTCTATGATACTTTTAAGTACATTCACATATATTGCTGCTGTTTACCTTTGCTGTACATTGGTGTGCCATGCACACCATCATGCAATAATTCTTTAAAGAAAAGAAATGCGGAAAATAGGAAAGTGATGAAATGGGGAGCAAGCAGGCGGGGGCAGACACAGTGAAAATAATGCAGGAATGTGCAGGAGGGATGTAACAAAGAGCCATAGCTATCCATTTCTTCAACAATACAAAAATTATCATATATGCAGAATATTAGCTGAATTTGGATTGCCACCTGCAGAGAGAGAGGGGTGACCACAACACAATAAAGTTATACAGCCAGTTGGACCAAATCAAGTGTGTCAAGAAGACATGTTTGTGAAATGGAGAGCTATGTGTGGGGCAATTTTTTTGTGAGGCAGGTGCCCATTTTGTTTTTGAGAGAGAGAGAGAGGGGGGGGATGTTGGGGAAGGGACATAGATATGTCTGGGTTGGGTAGGTTGGGTAGGTGAGGAAGCAATCCCAGACAGATAGGACATACAAGACAAGATACAGGGATGAAGAAGGACACAGGAAATGGCTGAACACCATGGCTGGGGTGAGGGTGGGTACAACAAAGACCCATGGACATCAAGCTGGGTGACAGTGAGAATCGAGTCCTCATTCACTGGACTGTCATCACTGTCGCCTCACTGCATCACTGGCTACAATGCCTGATGTCTGTGTCTCCTTCTGGTTTGTTGTAGGAGGATGGAGAGCAGGCAATCCATCTGGGGTAGGAGTGAACCAACAATGCAGTGCACAATCCTATGCACCAACCCTAGCAGTTCATTACATGTGATGAATTCACCACCTCCACCACTGCTCCTGGAGGGAACCACTGGCCTATACTCCAGGGCAGACCTGACACCCCAGGTAGTCCCAGAGCAACAGAAGGGGTGCTGCCAGATTGGGTTCCAGATGTGCTGGGTAGTGCTGTTGCAGCCAATGGAGTGAGGGCAGGAGGATCCTGTGGGGCAGGCCTACCCTGCTCTGCTGTGTGGAGAAAAAGAAAAGAAAAGAAAACATATAAAAGAAAACAGAAGATAAGGGTTGGGATGAGAGAAAAAAGAGGCATAAAATTAGTAACTTCATATGTGACATGCAAAGCACTGATACAATTATTTGACTCTATTCTCTTATCGTTACCTTAAGACTGCAAACTCCAAACAAATGTATTTATTCCTTTTAAGACTACACGTTCAAAACAAATGCATACTATAGTACAAATTGCAGCAATCAATTCTTGATGTCTGCATATATTGTACATATGTGTGTCCACATTATACTGATTACAGTTTACAGCAGGCCATGTGTGCCACTGGACTAGAGGTCTGAAGTTACATTGCAATAATGATGAAAACTTAACAGTATTGTATATTTGGGAAGGGTATTTTTTTAACGCACAACCCTGGACTACTCTCTAATACTGTTATTTTGTCTTACAGTCTTACAGACTAATGCATGCATAGTTTCTTTTTACAGTTGAGAGATGCATGCTCACTGTTATTTGAGAATATAGAACTGCTGCATTGTGCTACAGACTAAAGCATGCATATTTTCTTTTACATCTGTGATTATGCATGCTCAATTTTATACTGCTGTATTAAATAGCAAATAAATTGTCTTCAACTTTTAATGCTACAGTAACTGTACTGCTCTGATGCATACATACCACATTCTTCCCACATCCTTGCTAATCTCGTGGCATGGGTCCTCACATTAAAAGCTCTCTCTCTCGATGGCAGCTGTGAAAAAAAAAGAACAAAACAGAAAGAATGCCATTTTGAATGTCAGTCTTGACTTTATTCAGCTATTAACTATTTCAAGTAGTCACTGTACTTGATAGTCACACATCTGTGGGGTGACCCTGTTCCTAAATTCCTCAATCTAAAAGTTGGGGGTATCCCTCTTCCCCCTCACGAGGTTGTCAACGTGGTGACAACATTGTTCATCAATGCAGGCGATATCTGTAGTACTGGTCAAGGCACTGGCAATACTATTCCATGCTTCAAATTTGTATTCTGAGCCTGAAAAGTTCCTCTGCAGTAACCAGATCCCATGATTCTGAACTAGGAGTCCAACAAAGACTTTGGACTCCTGGACACCCCACCTCTGAGACTTGAAGCATGCTGTCTCAACAGAAACACCAGACATGACTACCAGAGATCAAGTCTTGGACCTTCTTTATAATATAATGTAGAATGAGGTTTTCCTTTAAATTGTGCATTATATCCTGATGTTTTGCCACCAATTTCCGTTATCAATATTTTACTGGGTGTGCACACAGTGTTTGAAAATGTTGCATGATGCTCACAATTGGGCAAACATGGTGTGCAGGTTCTCCTCTTCTAGTGTTTGAGCTAAGTGGTGCATTACGCAGACAGTGACAAAAACTTTTAAATGAAGTAAGTTAAAGAAAGGGAAAAGCAAATGCCGTACTGTCATACTATCCTTGGGCAAAATCACTGCTGTCTGTGTTATAGCTCTCAACCTTCCATTTCAAAAAAGAGGAACAGAAGCCCTCATAATGTGAAACAAATGGGCAATATGTAAAAAACATACTATGGCTTACTAACATCTTAAAGTAATGTGGAACTTTATGAAAGATGAACTGTTTAAGATCCAAAATGAGGTACTTGAGAGGTTATCAGCCATACACAGAAATACTATCCACATTCACAACAGAGACTGCATGGCCAGCAAGACAGCTGTGAGCTTGGAAACCTTGCTTAGCTGCACTGCTCCTTATTAATATGCATTGTGCGATGCTACACGATGAGCAACATCATGTCCGCTGTGACACTCCATGTATGCTCTGCGTGAAGCCTACACAAACTTTATCGAATCATGGGAATTACCTATTTCTTCTTTGACAAAATCAGCTAAAATCACAAAGAAGGTGAACTATAAACTTTCCTATTCTTCTCATGAATGTAGTAGTTAGGAGGTAGCTAAGACATCAGCTAGCCTAAAATGTTAATGGCAAGGGATGCTGGATGCTCACACAGGAAGGGAAGGACACAGTACCCAAAGGACACTTCTTTCATCTCATGAAGGAAAGTCCAGGTTGTGTTCACTGCACAACATTTCCATTCCTTAGAAATGGAAAGGAAATAGAAAACACTACCAGCTAAAAAAAGACACTGACAGACCATATCATAAGCATGAAGAGATAAGGAAACGTGGTGAATCATTATCCTAATACAGCCTTCTATGCTATTTAGTCAAACACAGAAAAAATGATTTTATTTTCTGATAAGAGGGTTTCACCTCAAGAAGGAAAAGTTACAACTCAGTTATTTAGTGTCTGAGTTTTAGAAAAAAAATTAAACAGTTCAGCATTATGTGAAATTTTAATCAGAAGGTAATTTTTTTCAGAAAAATGTACCTTACCAATTAGAATTTTCAGTAAATGCACACACACACACACACACACACACACACACACACACACACACACACACACACACACACGAGAACATAATTTCTTCTTGTTTGATGCCGCAGCATCCTAATTATTCAAAAGACCATCCTACGCACTTATTCAGCCATACTGAACAAGACCCATTCCCTTCAATCCTTGACAATGACGACAGACTATTGCCCACTTGTTTCACTCTCATAGATAACAGCCTTATAGCCCATTTTCTTCTTTCTGAGGCAAGAGTAGGTGTGGAATTGAACTGTCCTTCTGACATAGCTGGTCTTTACTTAATAAACCTTGTGCTATGGAAGTGTATATGTGTGCTACCACATGTGCTTCACCAGTAATATGAGACAAGGCTTTAGCACAGGTGTGGTTGTTTAGACCAGTTAAAGGACCAACCACAATTTCTCCCACCAAGCTAAACTTGCTGTAAACTGTCACATATTTCCAATATTTCCAACCAGTCCCTCCAACCACCAGGCACTCTAATCAAAACTGGATCTTTTCAATGAAAAACAGGGCTTTATTTGTCTTTGCCAATGTAGCTGGCTTACACACATTTTGACAATGAAAAGTACATC
Organism: Protopterus annectens; assembly: GCF_019279795.1. NCBI lineage: Eukaryota > Metazoa > Chordata > Ceratodontiformes > Protopteridae > Protopterus > Protopterus annectens. The sequence goes on along the minus strand of NC_056745.1, from coordinate 996,010,335 downwards.
TGTGTTCTTGCTGGGTCAAATGGATGACTATATAAAGAAAGCAAATAATATTTTCCAGACTTTGTATGACATCAAGAAAATATTAATGTTGTGAACCAAGAACAATATATAAATAAAAAATGTGCATGTGTGTTTGGTTCTCATTAGTTCCTTACTTTTAAATGCATCATCTTTATATGCATTAATTCATTTAATTTTCACATTATGAAAAGCTGTAAAAGAAGCAGTTGAGCTGGTTGACACAAATAGTCACAAACATTCTTTTCATGTCAAACATTTGCATAAGCACATTTAGTGCTTGCTCAGCCATTATTGATGAAAACATTTCTGTCAGGCCCCCTACTCATGGCCAGACCAAAAATGATGAACAGCAGCAGTGTTAGAATACGCAAACCTCCAGCCCATGCAACCCTCCACCCCAAACACAAACTCACACAGCATACCCACAAACCAGCTGAAGATTCTGTTGGAGTCCTTAATGTAGTATACTCACCAGCACTATCAGCACAAGAAACTGTGGCTGATGAGATTTTAGCCTACTAGTTTCACAAAAGGCATGAATGAGTTAGGATAAAAGAGACACATTTGTACAGTTAGGCACAATGGTCCAAACAGACAATGCACTCATCTGCATTGTAACCATATTATAAAGGAGGTCCAAGTTAAGGAATCTGATTAAGACAAGATGGAAAAATCTGAAGCGATCCTCAAACCTCCCTAAAGAGAGCAGTATACACTAGTAAAATATTATGTTTTTTTCCCAATATCACTAAATAAAAAATACGTGAGTTATGTGGTTTGCTACCTTGCTAGCACTTTGTGTCATGATGATATGAAACTCTTTGCCAGAGAAACTCAGTACAGACACTTACGAAAGTTAACATCTCCACTAGGGTATCCTGTGGAACACCAAACTGTGCTGCCTATAATTAAGTGCCATTTTATAATACTGTCTTTTCCTATAGTGTTGCACCATGGTGAGTATCATTTGGAACAGGGAAGTTCACAGATAAAGAACAGTCTTTTAGTAATTATCCATTTTAAACAAGAGAAATGACAGTATCAGATAATGGGTATAACCAAACTTTCCAAAGAAATACACGGATAATAAGAGTCACAAAAAATGGACAAAATGATTATGTTCTGTGGTAAAAAAAAGAAATAGCAAAATTATACAAATAATTATATATTCTAGTAGAACTATTAGAGTTTAGAATTTGAATTAAGGTGTAATTAATAAACACCCTACACAACATAAACAGTCTACACAATTATGAAATGCAGAGCTTTCAGCAGGTGTTTCTTACTACTGACATTTTGTTTAAACCTTCCCTTTAATACAACACAATGATTTCTGTGACAAAGCAAGATATCAAATAAACTGTTTTCAGAATATGAACTGGTAAAAAAGAAAGAATAACAGTAGAAATGATATTCACTTAGATTCAATAAAAAGAACAGCCAGAACATCAGTAGCTATGGTGTTCACCTCTAAAACAGTTTTTTTTTTATTCTTGTTGGTACTCGCTGTAGCTGTCTACCATCTGCCATGTCTTAAACCCCTCCATGTACTTCCACTGTGATAACCTTGGCAACAATTTGGCTTGTCCTTACTAAACATGGACATATAAGTGAGAAATTCTGCGTTTAAGCAACCAGGGAACAGACAATCATAGAATAGATCAGGCCATATATGGCTCATTCACTATCCTCCTGACAGATCCTCAGTGACCATACTTGGATCACAGTTAGGACTACATCTTTCTGCACCATAGAGTTACTTTATTGCAACAATTTAATTACATTCTAATGTATATGATAACTAATTAGATAGAAGCAGTACTGTTATATTGAATATTTGCCCTACATAAATTAATTTTGGAACATGTAGATAGATCTGATTTAAAACAACTATTCATGAAGTTTTTAGGGATGTACTTCATAAATTTTCTTCATTTTGACATCAACCATGAAGCAGATCACATCTATGTAGCTGTTCTGAATGTCAAACGTAATTCCTGTTTTTTTGGATCCAATGTGGCAGTGTATTTTTTTACATTTTCTTTCTCTACAAATAAGGTAAGTTTTTTTTTTAAAAAAGAAATTCAAGTGCAAAATTGAGTTTTTTAATTAAAAAAAAATATTTGTATAATATGTGTTTTGTGTGTTTGTATTTGTGTCTTCATGAGTACTCATGTATGTACATGCAGGTGCCTGGGAGTATGTGTTTGTCAGGAGAAGCAGAAATGGATAGAAACCACTACAATGAGTAACTCCACAATGACTGAAATGTGAGGCAACAGTCTCTTGATAAGAATACAAATTCACATCAGACTACAAAAATTAAAGCTGCTTAGGATCTAAAAGTAGAAACAAAGTTGCCAAGGAAGTAAGGGACAAGGTGGAGTAAGATGGAGAAGTAATCATTCGTTATCACCCTTCTGATCATGCAATGTCAATCAGCTCAACCAGGATGCAACTTACACCACCTGAACCAAATAAATATTATTGTATCATAACAAACCTGATTTGATCATTTGGCTCAACATTTACTCATCCTATTTGGAAACCTGCACAACCAGTGTTGCTAGTTACATCCTGATGATGTTTCATGTAAATTCACATTTTATTGTTCTTAGGCAAATCCTTTCTAATTTGCTGCCTACACATATTTTGAGATGTCAGCTTGAAATAGTCCACAGACCATCGTTAGGAAAGAGTGAAAAAATGCGTGGGCAAAGATTTTACAAATCTATAGACAAATATTTCCATTTTAATATGAACAGCATTCAGTTAGTGGTACAGACAGGTTTCAACTCTATAGGTTAATTTAGTAGGGATTACATTTGAGCTGTTGTCTCATATATTCACTAGGGATGGTGATGATGGTGGGTGGTAGCCGTGTCTACTTTACTAAAAGTTAAAATCTGATCAGCGTGTTACTTATTAGATCCAATACTCAGTTCCTGTCACAAAACGCTGACATGACTTTGTAAATAGAGATCTGTCCCAAATGAATTCAGTAAAGGATATGACTGACAAATTCTAACACACTTTATTTTCCCCTGTGCTTTATAGTGACGTTAGTTGTATGCCGATACTGGACATTGACTAGCAGTGACATTAGTTCTATGCTAATACTAGACATTGGCTAGCTTTTGTTCATCACAAGGAGGGCAGTGCTATACACTCAGCTGTGTACTTAGCCTAGTACTGCAGTGCTTTGTGGGTGATTACACTATGCTTTTTGTCCACAATGGAAGCATTAATTGAATTGTTCATCAATGAGAAAAAAAACAGTCGTCTAACTTTCTCATTTTGTCTGTCTTCTACTCAAGCTCAACTGCTAATATTTGATATAGGATTGCTTACATTTTTTTTTTGTTATGCTTTAATCTTATTGTCAAATGACATTGCAGGGCAGTTCTCAAATGGGGGAAGTTTAGTTTTCCTTTGCCATTATGTCATGTCATAAATTGATGTTTTTGATGACACTACCATTCTCTGCCACAGATGGTACATATAACTTGCATACAACCTAAAAAGATTCTGATTTACTTTTCTCTTATGTTGTTTTTGTAAACGTATTCCCACTTTTAGCAAATAAAAGAACTTGTTTTAATTCATGAATACATTCAGTGTTTGCAAGTACTGTAGACTGTGTAATACTGCATATGTAGATGAGTGAGACCAGTATATGGTACATGTTGTCACTGTAAATCAACTTGTGACATCATTCCCTTTTTTAATTCACCAACGGACCCTGGGAACTATCACCCTATAAGCCTGACTAGCCTGGCCTGCAAGGCTATGCAGCACATCATCATGGAACTCATTAACAGAGACATTAGGAACCTCCAAACAGTTTGGCTTTGTTAAGGGCAGATCATGCCTCCTAAACCTGGTGGACTTCTTTGAGACACTTACCAAGGCATTAGATGAGGGTAAGGAGGTCCACACAGCCTACCTAGACCTCACAAAGGCTTTCAACACCATTCTCCATTCTGGTATTATAGACAAACTCACCAATCTGAACATTAACCCCTATGTCACAAGATGGGTTGCAAATTGGCTCATGGGCAGAACCCACATGGTCAGAGTTGCAGACTCTAGGTCTGACTCTAAACCAGTTACAAGTGACATCCCCCAGGGCTCAGTCCTATGACCCATCCTGTTCATTATATACTTCTCAGAGGTACAGGCAAGCACAGGAGGACTTTGGCTGACCAGGTTTGCAGATGACTGCAAACTAGGGGCCATAATTGATTCTCCAGCTGGTACAAACACCCTTCAGAAGGGTCTCACTGAGATGGATACTTGGTGTCAAAATCATGGCCTCAAGATGAATGCCAAAAAGTGCATAGTCATCCCCTTTGGAAAAAACAAAGTACCCACGAACTACCACATAGGTGGCAGTCCCCTAAATACAGAAAAAGTAATAAGGGATCTAGGGACCCAAGTAGATAGCAATCTCTCCTTTGATAATTATATTGCCAAGGTGGTTAGAAAATCCTTCTATGTGGCCCATCTAATCTCAAAAGGGTTCTCGTCCAGAACAAAGAAGGTTATTGTGCCTCTCTACTCATCACTTATTAGACCCATTATAGAATACAATGCCACATTTGGGATGTACCTTACAAGACACCTGCAACAGCTGAAAAGACCACAAAAGTACCTCACCAAGAGGATTACTGACCTCAAACAGATGACCTATGCAGCCCGACTAAAGAAACTCCAGCTGTACTTGGTTGCATACCGCTTACTCATAGGTGCTCTCTGCTTGACATACAAGGCCATGTCCAACCTAGAATTGATGAATATGCTCCACCTAAAAAAAAAAGAGCCACACGCTCTAGGGATATAAACCTTACCACAATGATAAATAGGATGTGCTGGAGGGATAGATTCCTGATCCAGAGACTCCCCATGCTTTGGAACAAGATTCCGGTATACATCAGGCAGAGCCTCTCACTAGCACTCTTCAAGAGAAACCTTGACGGGTGGATGGGAAACAGAAAATTTACCCTGGGGATCACTGCAGTGGCTCTGCTGGACAGAGGCACAGGAAACTAATGGCTCTGCTGGTCAGAGGCACAGGGAACTAATCTAAGGGCATGGCAAAAGCCAACACACTCTGGCTAGGCTTATAAATGCCCTTGGGCAGATAGCCTAGTACTTACCTATGAATCTATGAACTTGTGACATCATTCACTTTCATCTTTCACTGTTTTAGTAAAGTGATGATTTTTTTCATTGACAACTTTTGTAGTAATTTGAACTTTTGCTGTAGCATCCTAAGCACTCACTATACATGTAGTGAACTCAGATATGCAAAAAAAAATGTGCTACTCAATCCATTTACACTATTATCACAACTAGTGTAGTGTGAAAAAGTGACCATGGGGCATGGCCTTATTCTGGTCAGTAAGCCAGTCTAGGAAAGAAAATTGCAAACTGTACCCTTTTAGTAATCATATGGCCGTCCAGTTACATCTTGGTCTTCTCAGTGCTATTCTGTATGATAAAAATAGGTACATCATTCATATTGTTTTATTCATGTTTCACTAAATCAGTGTACAAACAAGATGCCTTTCAGAATGATGAATCCACAAATGACTTAATCATACCAACTACCATCCTTAGGTCACCATGGACCAGCAGGTATCATTCATTACATTTTTAAAAAGAGAATTACAACAACCCCTCCATTCTTGAGAATGCAGTATGTACAAGCCTAATGCATGTAAATGACTTAAGTAGCACAGATTTTTAGTATCACTAACTCTAACAGCCAGCTTTATGGGCAATGTATACTTGACAACTGCCTTATTAAGTAAAAAGTATATTTTTCCTAGGGATGTGTATTTTACTACAGACTTAGCTTATGAGAAGTAGAGTGAGAATATAACTTCAGCTGTTATGAATCTAATGTTGTCAGGTGTTTCTAAACAAATCAATCAACTTTCCTGCATACTCTCATAATATGTGTATCATGCCTCTGCCAGCATAGAGGGATAACGCCTTGACTCTGACTCATGAGACTTGAGTTTGACTGGTGAATTGGGTGTCTGTTGGGTACATCAGAAGTGACGGAAGAAGCCAGGTCAACACTCTTTCACTGGGGGTGCTTGTATATGAGACATGGTAGCAACCCCGATGGGACTGGAGACCACAAAAAACACTATCTTTCAGGTTGCAGGACAGTCCTAAGGGGTTGCAGGACAGTCCTAAGGGATTATGTCACTTGTATAAATGAATGACATGCCCATACTAATGACTTTGACTCTGTTACTGGACATGCACTGAGAGGTTAAGGCTAATAATGAAAAAATCTTGATGTATGCCTAAAAGATGGCCTCTTTTGGTTGGTTCAACCAAGTGAATGAGGAACAAGTTGGCCCATTATCAGAAAAAGGTTGATAGCTGGCAGGAAACAGAAAACAAATGGTGAAGAAAAAGTAATATGAACATTGAATCTCATCTACTGTCTACCAGTTTTCAAGATGTCTTACTTTATTCACTTGACTTAAAGAGCCAGTAAGTATGAACTCATTTTGGGATATTTGTTTTTTTTTTAAATTTCACTTAAAGTTGAAGGCCATCAGGTAAGGCACATTTTAGAGCAGGGGATCATCTGAATCTTTTTTACAACCAGGTTGCTACAGATTACTTCAGCTATCTTTATACTGTTTGAAAATATGCTGCATTTATAATCACAGTAAGAAAAAGAGTGTACAGCTCTGATGAGGGATAGAATTATATTTAGTTCTGTGCTTTTCGACTAGCTGTTACTCTTCATCTCACATATTTGTTCATAGTTCTAGACAGAATGGGTAAAGAGAACATTAATGTCATTAGTAGCAGCTGTTGTTTTTTTTTGTACCATCATGGCTTGGTAAATGAAAGTGAGAAAGTTTAAAGAGTATGGAATTCCAAGCAGTGTGAGAACTCACCTTTACTCAAATACATTACTGCAATGTACCCATTGTAACTTTTAATGAGTGCATTTATTACAGAGGATATGAATTATTTAATACCGGTTTAGATCTCAGTCCCAGTTTACTCTGTCACTGAGTGTTCCCTGTGTTAATTTAAGTCAACTCCTACCAAAGTCTGCATATCAAGGCTTAGATAACTCATTCTGAGATGTTATATTCCTGTACAGTCTTAACATCCGGCAGTGTTCATTTAATCTGCTCACTTTGGCCACAGCATCACATCACATTTGGAGTTCAAACAAATAAGTTGCAGAAAAATGCCATCACCCCAGAGGGGGGAAAAAAGGCAGGACATCAAAGTGTTCAGCACTGCAGTGATGCAGTAAGCCATCCTTCATATAGCAATATAACTCAGAGAACTTATTTACTGCTACTTTGGGGAGGGGGGGCAGACATTATGTAGTCCTCAGATAATTCAGGCAAGGAGGTATGGGTGACCTGTCACTTTGATGCTACAAAGTTGTTCCAAAAGACTGTTTTGCTTGAACAAGCACCACTAAATATATGTTTACCAGTATCAGTAGCTGTTGGGCTTTTCCTTATAATTAAATACATTAAAAATTATGTTTATTATGAAGAAGTAGTATAATTTGAGTATCATAGCATGAATTTGACTTTAACTCACAATCGTGGATTGGCTCATTTCCAAAAGGATTATATTATTACCCCTCCTCTCTTTTCACATCTTCCTGCACCACTGTCCAACATTGCCCTGCCAGACCCTTCATTCACTTTGCCATTCCTGTATCATTGATTTACTGGGTATTCGATTACAGTCTCCCATCAGTTTCTGCCTCTGGCACAAGAAGCATACTTTGAGCAGAACCTACTAAACACTAGTGAGTGAATGGTTTTCAAGACTAAGTCAAGCTTGACTGAAAGACTATATTGCTTTATCTGTGCTACTAATAACAGTCAGCAAGACAGTAAAACCGCTGGAATTCCCATGCTAAAAATAACTGACTTCTGACATCCTCCAAATTCCCGAGTCACACACTGCTGAAGGTGCAGCATGAATGACGGACATAGCTGGGCATACTTAATGTACCTAAATGAGTACATTTTTTCTGAACATTACTCAGAAACTTTATGAATCAAAAGGCCAAGATTATTTTGAACTGTCTATACTAGTGTTTACTATATAGAGCTGTATAAAACATGCTTATGTGATAGGAATAAAGCCATCCCACACTTTTAAGTCTCAAGAATTAAAAATAAAGTGTCTTTTACCAAAGATGCAACATTTTTAGCTGAGTGCATGTCTTTAAAAGATAAGTGGCTGATGGGTCAACAGTATAAGGTTTGAGTACAAAATGCAAATTTTTAGCTACACCCTTGGGTGTGACTGATATTATTTGTCACTAAATCACCAAAGCCTGTATTGATGATGTCATTATTTGCACATGCCTGTTAATAGGCTGGAATGATTTAACATGCTTCATACCCTCTGAGTTTCATTCTAATTGGTTTATGACAACCAAACTTCCTCATTTCTTTTAAGGTCTGCTTCAAATGCAACATCATGGCACTTGCTGTATTCCTCCTTTTTTCTTTGGTAGTGTCATCACCTCAGAAGTTGATTGGTTTTAATTTCCTAGTCTTTGTCTTCCTTAACCACTCTTTTATTTGCTTCCTGTATTGCAGCACATGTTGCCTAGAAGCTGAACCTTCGTATCTGTCATTGAATCCTTCTCTTGGATACTTTCTTCATCATTTACCTCAGAGAAAAACAATCACCTACCCATACTGCATTTAATATTGCCTTCCTCAAACAATGCTTATGTTTTAGAGATCAGAATCGATATATCATTTACTGCACTGTCATTATATCTCTGCATCAAGGCTTCATTTTGATCATTGACAACAGGGAAGCTGATATGACAGAAATAGTTCTAACTTTTAATTGTTTTTGTATTTACACAGAACATGTAAGGAAGTGAGTTTTTCAAGACAGTGATGAGATATCAAAATTATTTTTATTTTTGCTTCATCTTAATTTGTTTTATTCTGCCTTTGCTTTCCAGGATAATCTGATTGAGTTAGCAGACAATTTTCAGAACAGTCCTGTGGAAAAAGCTCATTCCATCTAGACATCTTTATTAGCTCTGTTGACCAGATTCAATTCATGCTTTATTAGATATATCTTTTAAAACATTTGCAATGGATGGAGTTCCAAGGCAGTACCTTTCATTCCTATATTTATAGTGTTTCCTTTCTACATTTAAGGTACACATTGACCCACAAAAATTACAGTTTGCCAAGCTTATATAGATTCTGTGCATTTCTCAGAGTTAAAAATCATCTTCCTAGGAATCTCTTAAAGGGCCAAGCAAGAGCTGTATATCTACCAGTAAAAAGGTCCTGCTCCCACAACATGGTATTTTGTGATTCAGAGATGTTATCCATGATTAAGAATGATTTCATTATTGGCTAATTTGCATGTCTTTGAATCATAGTTATTACCATGAAGTGCAGATCACTGCTGATCAACATGCCATTGAAGTAAACTGTCCTCTTGCGCAGACAGTGACATTCTCATCCAGTCACTCTCCCACACACACACACACACACACACACACACACACACACACACACACACACACACACACACACACATAAACACACGCACTTGTCCCTGATTTGTGCGCCCTCCCACTGATCTCCCCATTCCCCTATCCATGTAATAGCTGAAGAGCAGTTATGGCACAATTGTACTTGCCCTTGTGTCTAGTGGCTTCCCCACCTCCTTTCTCTGTACTGTTATAAGTGTCATTATGGCACGATTGTAAAATACCTGGTGTCCGGTACCCCCCCATCACTGTTCTGAAGGCACTTAAGTGTGGTATAATCCCTAGTGTCAAGTGTTTCCCCATCCCCCAATTTCTGTATTAATGTCGGTGTCTTTATGGCACTTAACTGCAGTGTAATCTGTGTTATCTAATGTTTCCCTGACCACAATCCCATTACTGATTTCCTTGTTATCTTGGTACTTTACTGAAGTGTAATCCCTGTTATCTTGTGTTTCCCCCACCCCAATCCCATTACTGATTTCTTTGTTATCTTGGTACTTTACTGAAGCGTAATCCCTGTTATCTAGTTTTTCCCCGACCCCAGTCCCATTACTGATTTCTTTGTTATCTTGGTATTTTACTGCAGTGTAATCCCTGTTATCTAGTGTTTCTCCCACCCCAATCCCATTACTGATTTCTTTGTTATTTTGGTACTTTACTGAAGCGTAATCCCTGTTATCTAGTGTTTCCCCCACCCCAATCCCATTACTGATTTCTTTGTTATCTTGATACTTTACTGAAGCGTAATCCCTGTTATCTAGTGTTTCCCCCACCCCAATCCCATTACTGATTTATTTGTTATTTTGGTACTTTACTGCAGTGTAATCCCTGTTATCCAGTGTTTCCCCCACCCCAATCCCATTACTGATTTCTTCGTTATCTTGGTACTTTACTGAAGCGTAATCCCTGTTATCTAGTGTTTCCCCCACCCCAATCCCATTACTGATTTATTTGTTATTTTGGTACTTTACTGCAGTGTAATCCCTGTTATCTAGTGTTTCCCCCACCCCAATCCCATTACTGATTTATTTGTTATCTTAGTACTTTACTGAAGCATAATCCCTGTTATCTAGTGTTTCCCCCACCCCAATCCCATTACTGATTTATTTGTTATCTTGGTACTTTACTGAATATTAATACCTGTTGTCAAGTGATTCCCTCATCCCCCAATCCTGTAGTTATGTCAGTGACATTATGGCACTTAAATGTAGACTAGTCCCTGGTTTCTAGTAATGCTCCATACCCCCAATCCCCATTCTATGTTGGTGTTAGATAGTTGAACACAGTCTTTTGGTAAAATTCACTGCCACAATATAGTGGTGCCAGACATGCTGAACTCCATGGCTAAGTGAATTCTTGAATTGTTTGGAGTGCAGATGGATTGCTGGAGACAGCTCCAGGTAGAGCTCATATGGTTAATTAGCATCTTCACATTCAAGAAGGTCTGAATGTAGTAATACATAAATTCACATTCATGAATGTCCAAACATAGTAATACATAAATGTGCATTCACAAAGGCCTCCATGTATTAATAAAGACATGCTCCAGAGTTGTTTCACACCGTGGCAGATTTAATTGCAATATAGCTACTATCATGTATGTTGCTATGTGTAATGCATGTCCAATATACTGTCTAGTAAAACAGAGTGTGAGGTGCAGAAAAGGACACTGAACACTGCAGCAGATTTGTAATAAGGACAACATGAATGCTTTATTTAAAAATTCCCTGGTTTGTGCACATTTCAAAAATTTCTCATTTGTCGTCCTGCAGAATATACTTAATGGCTTTAGGATTGGGGATTGAGAATTTACACTGATTTGCAGGAAATTGCACTGACAGATTCCCTTAAGCAGTGATGTTAAACCATGTTTAAATATGTTTCCATAGCGCCTGTTTTAAAGTTGTGATCTGATAGGTTGGTCTATTAATTAATGTATGTACTGTACCTGTGTACTATGTATGTATTCTACCTATGTTCCAAATTTCAGCTGTACCCCACAAATCTATTAATTACCTTTATTTTTAAATTAATATTTTCTGGTTTGTTCTCTCCACTGTAACTGTTGATGTGCTGCATACCACTGTAAAAACATGCCGATAGTAATTTGTGTATATACTGATCATGTCTGAATATCTGAATGTATCTGTAATTTTTCTATGTGGAGGTTTTCTCTGCTGAAAAAGGGCCTTTTCGGTTCAGTCAGACACCCCTGGTTAACAAATATAAAATAATTAAAATAAAATAAATAGTGGTACCGCCCTTTTATGTACTTAAGTAGTGAATGCTTGTGGTGTTTCATTTTGAAGAAGTTCTTACTTTTGGAAAGAAAGCGCTCAGTAAATGGATTATTTTGTTCTGTGAATGTGGTGTTCTTTTGATATTTATCACTTAGCATATTCCTTTCATTGTCTCATTAATACTCAGCATGGCCACAGAGTCAGCCCTACTCAGTGTTGTAAGTTTTTGTGTTAGAGTACCATGCAGAAGCATGCTAGGGTCATTACTAAATACCAAAGATTACCGCAATGTGTACACGGAAGAGTACACTTCATGGTGCCTTCATAAAGTCCCCTCGGGTCTTAAAATTTGTGAAATATGTACTAATATTTTTTTTAAATCTCACTGTCTTTTTGTAGTTTATAGATAGTTTGGAGCAGGTTCAACAATATATAACCAGCAACTTAATAATTGTGAGAACACAGTAAAAAAGACACTACAGTGGATTGCTGTGCAAGTTAAACAGGCATACTACAAAGCTTTGGGATAAGAGTGTGACTCTTTTTTGATAGAGATAGCTTCCAACCCCATGCAAGTACGGCAAGGTGCAAGGCTCAAAACACAAAGAACTCAAACGCCAGCACTCAGTATAGTTCCTGGTTCATTTACACATTTTATTCATATGTAATCATATCCCTTCAAATGTAAACACAATAAAAATTACTCCAACCACCAAAAGGTGAAAACAGCATACCTGTTTCAGCATATAGCCTTCATCAGTGCTAATCAAACGTGCTCCCAAAACACCACAAATTTATACAAAAAAAAATCTGTGATGTCACAGCAATTTTGTTATCATATTACATTTGCTCATTAATCCCAGGGGGAAATAAAGCCCCCAATTTTATTATCCACATGTGTTCCTTGTAATTTCAAAGGGAATGCAAACCTTCCTGCTGCATATATTTCTTGGAAATGTTATCAATAATGGTAAAAGAATGTTTAGCAGTGGGGTGTTTCAAACTATGTTTGTAAAGGGCATTGGTGTCTCTGGCACATCTAATATACTTATTTATTTATTTATGTATTGGCATTTGTTAACCGGGTTTGTCCAACTGGGCTTGTGGCCCATTTTCAGTAGAGACCCGAGGAGAAAAGCTCCAGTAATACATTTTAAAACAAGTACAATTGTAAACAATATTGATATAATAGCAGTTATAGCAAAATGATTCACATATGTTGGGTTACATGCATAAAGTTAAAGTTGCATTAAAAAGAAGCTAAGTAACAATTTTACATTGATATAGTTCAATAGGTCAACAATAAACATTTTTTGTTTGTATAAAATTGTGCAAATTCATAATAGACATATTGGAGAGAGAGGTGTAATGAGGTACTAAGTATGGTCCTTTTGAGGGTACATAAAGGGAAGGATGACTAGGTAGGGTCATGGCAAGGGCAGGTTCTGGAAATGAGAAAATAAGCTGTTAGTTCATTTTTAAAGTGTGAGGTGTGGGGGATTGAACGTAAGTCAAGGGGAAGTTTGTTCCAAGCATGGGCAAGGGATTGTTTGTAGAGTAGTTTGCCTACTGACCTTTTTGGGTGGTAGATATCAAGTAATTGTTGGTTAGAAGCCCAGAGAGTCCAGGATGGGATGTAGATGGAGACTAAGAAAGACAGAGATGGACAGAAGGATGGTTTATAAAGAATACAGTGTAGCATATGAAATTGATAAGATAGCAGAAACTGGGGAAGTTCAAGCCATTGAAGAGAGTTTAAAGAAGTGCAGTGGTGTGAGTTGTATGGGGAGTTAGTAATGAATCTGGCTGTTTAATGGTAAGTCTGTTGAAGTTTGTTTAGAGTGGAGGCCTGGATATTGGTAAGAAGAGGGAGGGGAGGAGGAGTGCCTGGCCCAGAGTAAGTCTAGATTCAGGGGGTAGGAATTTTTTGTTCCGATATAGCAGACCTAGTTTCTGTTTTTTTTTTTTTTTTATACATTGGAGTATGTGTAGGTTGAACTTGAGTGTGTCATTGATAATGACCCCTAGGAGTTTTGTGTGGGTATCAGGTTGGATGCTTGTATTGTTAGAAGATATAAAAAAAAGGAGGTTTTGTGATGAGAAAGAGAACGGGGAAGGAAAAGTAGGAGTTTGGTCTTTTTAGGATTTAGGATTAATAGGTTGTGAGAGAGCCATTGTTCAGTGGATAGTAGGGCCTGTTGGGTCAGGGAGTGTAGTTCAGGAATGTTATTTGAGATGGATATAAGTGTGGAGTAGTTGGCATACTGAATAAGGGAGGATTCTTTGCATGAGGTGTAAAGATCATTGGTGAAGATGTTAAACAAAAAGGGTCCCAAGATGGAGCCTTAAATCTTAAGTCTCAAAAACTGTGACTTAAGAGCTCCGAAATTCTCAATTTAAAAGCTCTTGATGTCTGCCCTAAATAAAATGCTGGACAAGTACATTTAACCATATAAACCACCCAATCACTGCTGCAATTACCATAAATTGAAATATCAAATACCTTGGAACAATTACGTGAAGTAAAAGAATATTGTTTGGGGACAAACTTACAAAAACTGCAATATTCACAAGGGTGGCAGCCTACTAATTTACTGACATCCAATCTCCTTTGTGTATCAAATTGTAAAGTTGTATTCCCTTTTTTCTAGTGATTAAACCAACCACTTAAGCTTTTACCTCTTCTATAAGAAAATCTACATTGAACTGGTAATATTGCTTTAATCTGTTCATCCATTTGTAATATATCCTAATGTTGATGAATAATATTCCGCAAAAAACCCACATTGGATCCAAAGTCCATAATAAACCTGATAGGAACATTCTGTTGTTGATTTTTATCCCTATATTGAAGTGCTTGTTGTCTGCTGAGTTGTTTAACAAAAACTGTGGCTTGCTGTATATTCTTTTTAGAATGCCCCCTATCACAAAAGCTTTGCATTATGTCCCTAGCTTGTATGTCATAATCACACTCGTCAGAACAAATTCTCTTAAGTCTCAAAAACTGTGACTTAGGAATATTGTTAATAACATGTCAGGGGTGACAACTGGTGGCATGAAGTATGGTATTAATTTGTGCATGCTTTCTATATACCATACTGGTTAAAGTGCCATCTTCTAGCACTTTAACATGAGCATCCTAAAAAGTTATAGTCTTAGGATGATAGTTCACAGTGAATTTCATGCCCCACTTGTTTTCATTTAGGTATTCTACAAATTCTAGTAAATATGATTCATCAGAATGGCAAATCAGTCAACAGAAGTCCAAATAACGATGCCATATGTCCATACAGTCAAGAAAGATGTTATGATTAGCATCATAAATCAAGTGATGCTCAATAAAGCCCATGAATAAATCCGCATAGATGGGAGCAAAAGATGCTCCCCTCACCATTCCCTTGAGTTGCAAGGAGCAAGAGTTATCAAAATAACAAACATTTTTTGTAAGCACATGTTCCGTAAGGCATAATAAAAAAGTATTAAACACCGGTTCATACACGGAGGTATGTGTCAACCAAAAATCTAAAGCTGCTAAACCTGCCCAATGAGGAATGATTGTGTATAAAGTAGAAACATCAAGTGTACAAAGCAACCAACCCTTTTCTAACTGCATATCGGCAATAATATTAAGGAACTGGGTTGTATCTTGGGTCCATGCCCTTACATGTACCAATAATGGCTTCAAATATTCGGTCAGAAAAGCTGAAAAGGGTTTTGTCAATGAGCCCCTACCTGACACAGTAGGTCTGCCTGGAGGCTGGTTATAATTCTTATGAATTTTTGGTAACGTGTAAAAACTTTGAATAGTGGGGTTTACCACTGTTGAATGATATTTGACTTCCTTGGAAATAATACCTTCCTCAAGAGCAAAATTCAAGAAAATATCAACTGATAGTATTGATGGTCTGACAATTGATTAAGAGCCTCATTATAATACATCTCCCAGTCCGAAACTACAAGTTTTTTTTTTTTATTTTGTTAATGGCTATTCAGAGAAATTAATGTTAAAGGAAGGCTTGCTTGCCACAAATAAGTTACCTAAAAATATTGTTTAATTGCTACATTTTATTTTCAGCAAGATTAAAAGTCTTTCTCCCAGAAAGGATGCCCTTTGTTTTGGTATATCTAAAATGATCAGAAATCTTCAGAAAGAAATGGACAGCAGCCAGAAAAGCCTTATACAATGGACTAGAGGTTGATATGAATAAAGTAATATAGATATAGAAACGTCACATAAGACAATTGGCTGGATTCATGAACACCTGCTCATAGTGCTAAGCTTGTGTGTGCAATGAACAGTGAAGGCCAAGCAGTTTGCAATTTAAAATTCCTCAGTTCATGTCACAGCTGGCTGCAAAACAAAGGTTAGCCGCAGAATATATCAATGAACATGTAATTATCTGTGTTGTATGCTAATGAAGCCTAAACAAAATCATTGTGGAGTGATTCAGAAATGTGTAATACAAGCAAAAACACATCAAGCTCACTATTGCTCTGAATTCCAACACATGCTGGAATACAGCCACAGGAGAACTTTAAAAATTTGTTGGGGTAGCTGCAGCCATTATAAACCTGTAGCAGCACCAGGCTGTTATATAAGCTTCTTCTGCTGCCAGGCATCAGCCATGAAGGCACAGACTGTTTGGAACATATTTGATCTACCATAGACTACATGAAACTGAAATGCTAGAGCACTACAGGGTGAGAAGGGATACAATCCAGGAAACTGTAGACATCTACTGGCCCCGCATGAGGTCCCATGGGAATCATGTAGAGCACATCCCAGTGGAATCTATGGTATGTATGGAATCTAAGGTATGTGTAGTTTTTCATATATTAACTACAGAGACTTTTCAGTTACCTACAGAGGACACGTGGGTTTCACAGGCCTCTTGCCTCAAGAATACTCCACCAGTTTCTCAATGCAATGCTGTGACATTTGAGTTACATATCTGATGTTAACAAACCACAGAAAAGATATCTACTACCATGCAAAATTTCTATGCAATGCCAACAGTTAGGAACAGTGGTATACATAGTAGAACAACAGGAGACACAATTTACAACACATTTTACAGTATGTTTAATATGTGACAGGCAGTAGAATTTTAGAGACAGTGTTACACATGTAGTTTGACCATAAAGAGCAAAAATGTGTGCATTGGATTACGTGCAGTACAGTCACTTCAGGATACAGAGGAAATGTTAGTGTAGTTAGACGGAGAAAGTTATTCATGATGAGAATAACTAAAAGGAAAGTTGAGAGAAGAAAGAACATAATTTTAATGAGCAAGACAGAGAAAAGGTATACTGCTAGTGGGAGAGGTAAGAGTGAGAAGAGAGTTTGGTGTCTATTGGGTGTTTTGCTGAGGTTGAGAAAGGAAAAGAATAGAGGGGGAAGTGGGCAGAGGAAGAAAGAGATATTAGTAGAGTACTTAGTGTCATATAAGTTGAAAAGGAAGTGCTATGGCTAGGAGTATGTGTATGGGTAAGTCTAACATGTTGTTGTACATTAACTGAGCCAGTTAATGGTGAGGTGTTTTTAAAAGCTGGGTGTGAAAGTTATTCATTTGTTCATTATTTTGAGAGTAAGAGTGATGCCATTCCATAATTCAGAGACACTGCAAATGTAGTGAGTCTGCTGCCGCATCATTAGATTTGGTTGTGATCACAAGGGATTTGTTGTTGGATCTCAGGTCTCTAGTACAAAAATAGTGCTGTAGTGTGTTGTTGAGAGAAACACATTTGTCTGGCATATGAATGAATTTGTAAGCAGTGACTACTTGGGAATATGTTAGGTAGTTAGGTAGTTCTAGACGTTTGACTTCCTTTAATGCAGAGCTGTGATGGTTTTTGTAAGATGGATTGGTGTCAAATTTGGCTAATTTATTATAATACATTTTTAATTTTCGTTTATTTCAATTACATAGGTTTGTAAAAACTGATGAGGCATACAGGATAGATGGGACTAAATTCGAGCTGTAGTTGGTCTAGTAGTATCCATAAGATATAGCTTGCCTCTTTATAGGGATCCTAGTTTCATGTGGGTTTTTTTTTTTTGATGATTTCAAGCAAGTATTGCTTGAATTTTATTTTATTGTCTATGAGGACACCTAATAGTTTAATGCTTGGGACTATTTCAATTTTGCTATTTTTAGATGAGTGGAAATAGAGGGATGAGTTTAGTTTTGTATATTTTTTTGGAGGGGGATAAATAACATTAGTTTAGCTTTGTTTGGATTCAGGAGAAGCTGTGAGTTTTCTGACCAGGATTCTATGGATAAAAATGACAGTTGCATGACTTCTTGAAGTTTTGGTAAGAAGTGGGTGGAGGAGAAGAGCAATGAGTCATATGCAAATTTCACGAGTGTGGCAAGGTTGGTTTCTGTGTGCAGTTTATTTGTGAATATGTTGAATAAGAGTGGTTCCGAGATATAGCCTCGTGGGTCCTTCACACTGTCTGGTAAACAATTTGAGGTGTCTTGTTGCCATTTGACAGCTATCTGTCTATTTGATAGATAACTTTAGCACTGGGACAGGGATGCCTGACTGAGTTCAAGAGAGGATAGTTCCAGACAAACCGTATGATGGGAAATGGTGTTGAAGGCTTTTGAGAGGTCTATGAAAAGGGAGGACACTAAATTACCTTCATTTCTATTTTGCTTGACACTATTGGTGAAAGTGAGGTGAGCAGTTGTGGTACTGTGACTGGGTCAGAAACCATATTGTGTTTTGGATAGAAAGTTATTATCGGTAAAATACTTAAGAAGCTGGGTGTGGCTACATCTTTCTAGAATTTTAGATATGAGTGGTTGGATTGCTATTGGTCTGTGGTATGAGAATTTGATAGAATTGCCTCTTTTGTATAGAAGAATTATATAAAACTTTTTCCATATGACTGGGACTTGTCCTTCTGTTCTAGAGTGGTTAATAAGTAGAGACTGGAATACCCAGGGCATCAGCAGCTAGTTATAGTATTAAACAGGTAAGTTACCTTCTGCTAGGGTGGCTGGTTTCAGGTTTTGCCATAATTTAGTTAAAGTGGAGGTCTGGATAGTTTGAAATGTGAAACTGTTGGAGTCATTAGTTGATTGGTACAAAGTTGGTATGAAGGAGGGGTATGTGTGTTCTTTTTGATTAAAGAAAGAATAGACTTCATGAAATAGGAGTTGAATTACACTGCTATTGTGTCAGAGTTGTTAGCAGTTGTATGAGTGGGGGTGGAGATATGTTCAGGCTAAAGGATTTTTTTTGTTATTGAGGATCAAAATGCTTTGACGCTGTTGTGACATCTGTGCTGGGTATTAGTGTATAGGGTTGTCAGAAGTAGGTATGTATCTACTCATGGACAAACTTAGAAACATCAGTTTACCTCATTGTTAATTCCCCCTGCAGCATTAGCTCACAGAGTTCAGAACTTAATATTCCTTTTTGTAATCATTTCAATTCCAAGATGGTGTGACTCACAGCTAATGACATGGTATACTACTTAAACAAAATGTACATCAGTACAACACAAAAAAGCAACTACGTCATGGAGATATGTCATATTTGTGAGATACACTGTTCACATTATGAATGCTATAAACCATATCAGAGTTCATGCCCAAAGGTGAAAATATATCATTTGAAATATTAATGAGATATCAACATTAATCAGCATTTGCAAGAGTCACTGTGGACCACGTATATATATACTGATCAGCACACATGGCCAAATCTTGCATATTTCTCAGCTCTGTCTCAAGAATACTCCACCAGTTCCTCAGTGCAATGCTGTACTGTTTGGCCATTACTTTGCATTCTCACACACATATTTGGTTATCTAGGTTTTACATCACTGTGCACAGGCTGGTACATGTGAGATATGAATTGGGTGCCAGTTCCCTGACAATTTTCCTGACATCTTTGAGACGACATGGCAGACAATGGTTTATGTAATGCTCCATTTAGAACACCGATGATGTCAAGACTCAAGAGGAGTCGAAGAATTTTGTAGGACCCCTTGCTAAATATTAGAGCTAATGACTTCTTCTAGGTAGCTATACCATGTTAAAGTAAAAGGCTGAGGCTTGGAATAGCTTAGCCAAGGCAGTCACCCATATAATTGACATCCCATACATAGATGAACAAAGCTGACACCATTACAGTGACACAAAAAGACAAAAGCAGGACCTCCTTCTCTGACTGGAGTAATATTTTCAGAGCCATACCCCGCCTTAGGTTTGTATGTATAGTTGCCCATAACTAGGCAATGCAATGTCATGACTTGGCAATTCAAACACGTTTTCTTTTTTTTTTTTTCTGTTATGTGTTACTTCTGCAGAGATTGAAGGAAATAAGAAGGCACATTGGGAGAGACTGCAACACCTCATAGAAGCATGGGTAAACATGAGGTCATGTATGACATATTCCGATTTCGCACTGATTCTACAAATAGGTTATCAATTATCTAGACATCAGTCCATAACTTTTTCACATAGTAATACATGACTATGTATACTCTACATATACAAGTTGTACATACCTATAAGAATAGCTCTTTCATAGGTTCAAAGATTCATAAGAGACTACTATGCTAATGGTTTAAAAGAACTTACAAGTCTAGCCAATATAACCTAATTTTACCCAATATATGTCACCTACGGGCAAGATGATGGCATGGATTTGTTCTGATCAATTGAGTATCTTACAAATTGCCTCTGTCCATAAGGGAAATAGGTACTACCCCAGGTGTGAATTTTATGATTCCCCATCCATTGGTCCAAACTGCATTTGAAGAGGGCCATGGAAGGGCTCTACTTAATGGGAATAGGAAGCCTGTTCAAAAGGTGCAATCTCTAAGACACATATCTATCTCTCCAGCATGTTTTGTTTGAGTCACTGACTATGTTTAGGTACCTAGATCGGGTGACACTTCTGCTGTTTGACTTGTAGATGTGTAGCAGCTCCATCAGA
This sequence comes from Protopterus annectens, assembly GCF_019279795.1. Taxonomy (NCBI): domain Eukaryota; kingdom Metazoa; phylum Chordata; order Ceratodontiformes; family Protopteridae; genus Protopterus; species Protopterus annectens. The sequence goes on along the minus strand of NC_056745.1, from coordinate 995,989,569 downwards.
GCTGGATTTGTGAGTTTCTTGGAGGTCAGTCAGTAGGGGACAGACCAAAGGGATAGGGCTTTTAGTTCATCCACACAAGACATGTTGTTTACACCCTGCAGTTTCTTTGTGAGGAACCTCTGAGGTCACTCAAGCTGCTGTAAGTGCCTAGTCTAGTACATGCCAAATGGTGCATTGTACTCAGTTATTGGTCTAATGAGGGTGGAGTACAGCCAGACCATAATTTCCTTGGATTTGGATGCCATACCTTTACTTATAAGTCATGCCACATAGCAGGACTTTCTCACAACTGTGGACACATGCCAGTCAAAGTTCAGGATATTATCTAATCAAACTGGAAATAAATAAATACATCTATCGGCTTACCTAGATGTCTCATCTCTAAGCCTACTCTTAGGGGTGTGATATTGTTGTAATTTGCAGGGGTATTTGACTTCTCAAAGGGTATGATAATGCATTTTTTGCATTTAGTTTAGGCCATTGTTCTAGCACTAATCATTTATCTGATCTAGACCCTCCAGAAGGATATCTACATCACTGGGGGATTCAGTAATTGCTACTAGCTACCAGTCATCAGCAAACTTTGTCATCCAGAGGCCTTCCACATTAGCCTTGACTTCAGAGAAATATATTCTGAACAGGAGTGGTCCCAGAACTGAGAACTGTGCTACACCACTAGTAACTGGCATCATGCTGGATTTTAATTCATCCACTTTGGGTTTATATTATATTATTGAAAAGACAGGTCAGCGAACGGCACTTACATCGAAAATGCCATTCAGAAAATTTGCTCTTCCCCCGCTAATTATATATACCAACTTCGAGATTGCACTACAGTGAGGAAATGGCAAATTTTCTGCTCTTCACTGTACCACAGTTTCAATATGAACACTTCACTGAATGGCATTTTCGATGCAAGGGCCATTTGCTTACCTGTCTTTTTGATAATATAATACAGACCCCACTTTAACTATGTGTCCTGTCCATGAGCCAACTTGCTATCCATCTGGTGATGTAGAGATTTATGACCAGTTTTGTGAGTTTATTTATAAAACCTGAGTGGGAAATTGTGTCAAATGCCTTGGCCAGGTTGAGGTAGATGGTATGTACTGTTTTACACTCATTCATGTCCTTACTGACTTTCTCAAAGAAATCTACCAAATTCAATAGGCATGACCTGCCCTTGACAAAGCAAAATTGTGTTGGGTCCAGTGTTTGGAGATTTCCTATGACATTAATTATCAGATCCATAATTACTCTTTCCATGGCCTTACAAATAACAATTTTATAGGTCTGTAATTTCCCTGGTCAGTATATGATCCCCCTTTATGTAGAGGGATGACTGCTGCTTTCCTCTACTCTCTCAGGACAAAGCCAGTCCAGAGGCTGCAGTTAAATAGAGATCCTAATGGGCATGAGAAGTCTTGATTTTAGCTGCTTAAAAGGCAACTTGGTACATCATCAGGACCGATTGAAGTTGTGTTTTTACCTTTAAAGAGCGCAGTGGCAACCTGTTCTTTGGTGATAATTGGCAGTGAATTGGTGAAGGGTATTTCTTGAGGGAGAACTGGGGGTGAAGTGGAGGTGGAATTTGAGCTGAATTTGCTGATCAGCAAATTTGCTCTATGATTCTAGCTTCTGTCTGAGTACAGGTGATGCCATCTACAACTAATTTCACACATTTTTGGCTGTTGACCTTAAGATTGCAGAGAAAACTGAAAATGCCTTGTGGTTATCCTTAGCTTTAGAGGCGATTTTTACTTCGTCTGATTTCAGAAACTTGACTAGTTCCCTGGATTGCTTGTTTAGACTAAACTTCATCCCTGATTTGCCACCTATGTCTCTGATGCAAACAGGTAACCTGTAAATGATTCATCTCCCAGGCCCGTGCTTACAGTTATCAAGGGTATTAGAGCCCGTCAGAGATTTGGGATGCATGGCTAGGCTTAAAAAGGCCCTTGTCGTTGTTAGCTTAGTAAACACTTATGAACCTAAGAGAGACTTTTGGCTCTGCTGTAGACATTATCTCTTACTTCTCAACAGGATTTTATTTTGTTGTGCAACTTATTAATACCGGGGTCCAGCAGGGTGGCTTGTTTGTGCAGTTTTACCAAGGGTTATTTCACTCTGATACTGCCATTTCTATGTAGTTGCTTATATGATCACACAAGACTTTTGTGTATGCTTCTTCATAGGCTTTTGTGTTTTTTGGATTTGGAAGAGTGTGGAAACTACCTGTGCTGTCCCTTAATAGCAGGTAATTTACCTTAGAGAATTTCTTAAAGTTTTTGAGGTTATGTGGGGGGACTAGTTTTACCTTTATTTCAGGGTAAACTTCTGTGTAATCTGATCTTACCAGTGAGGAAATCACTCTAGGGGGGCGGTGCAGCACTCTCCTCCATTTTGAGTACCACATCTAGTGTATTTGTTCTTCTAGTGGGAGTGCAGACTAGCTGCTCCAGGGCCTTTTAATTTACAAAGTGAAAAATCTTTGGGTCTGCATATTATTGGTCATGTTTGCCTCTCAATTAATGGAAGAGCAGTTAAAGTCACCCATAAGTATGTTATTGGGATGGATGACGAGTGATTCTAGTAACTTCAGGTATGATGTATGGGTTTCCTGGTTCATGGTTGGGAACCTATAAATAGCAAGAATATGGTAATGGAGTTTTCCCATGGTTAGTTGGACATGGAGTAGCTCAAGCATGTCATATTGTTTACCAGCTGTCAGAAAAATATGTATTAATGTGTGTATTAGTAATATTCTTAGTGCATTTAGAGCTTGAAAAGGGTTAACACATTTATTCTATTTCATACTGCATAAATCTGTACAAACAACAGATGCTTTCTGACCTTGTATTGTTAGATAAAATCTTGCTTGTGCCTTGGAAATTTACTGAGAAGCAGATGATTCCTGCTTATGTTAGGAAAATAATGAATAAAACAATACTACTTGTATGAAACTTAGACAAGAAGTTCCGCTTGTGCTGTGAGAAAATACACAGCTGTAGAAGCTATAGATAATTAGGACAAAGCCTGTTTGAAAATATGAACTGCAATCAGCATTTGCTTGTATCTGAGTTAGAAAAGTACCTTGAAATGTAGCACTGTACAATAGAAGCCTGTAAACGAATTAGTGCCCACCAAGGCCAGGTTGTTTTTCTCAAAAAGTTTCTCACAAATCTAGTCATGTCAGCAGAAAATCTGAGTAACATCTGCTGTAGAACAATACTGAAAGTTGTGTTTGATTACGTCAGCCATAGAAGACCTTGTCTTGTAAAACAGTATAAGAATAGCATGTTTCCTGTTAGTAGTTAGGCAAAATCCTTGTATTTGCATGTTTTTGTCTCCTTGCAGCAAGTCATTAAATGTGCTTTAACTGAACCTTACGTGTATTGGACTTTGAAGTTTTTTTATTAAGACTTTATTTTGTTAAGACTTTGTTTATACAAGTCAGGGACAAAAAGATTACTGTCTTGTCATAGATCAGGGAAACAGAGCAGGTAGGCAGTCATTCTGAAGAGACTATAACAAAATCCGTTGTTCCATGTTAAAAATAAGGAGTTGCATAACAATTACAAGGGTAGAATAGAATGGGTAATAATTGCACAAAAAGACCCCAAAATCTGCCGTTAACCAAAGATGTGAAATACATGCAGTGACAGCGTGCTGATAATATTAAATACTACTCAAAACGGGTTAATAAGTATGAATTTGACAGTAAATTAGAAAAATCCTCACTTGTCAAACAGCTTAAAGCTGATTCTAAAGGCCGGGTAAAAAAGCAACGTCAATTAGGAATTCCTCAGGCACACAGGTGGATTGAGGAAGTAAACCGAAGGGAACAAAAGAGTAATAATTCAAAAGCAATGTTTTTAGATAAGGATGATAATAACTTAGCATCAGCCCCTCCGTCTTCCTTACCAGAATATGAGGCAAGTGAATAAGTTAGTCCACCCCCACGATATCCTGCTGTCACTGTAAATAGAGACACTACAAAAGTGAAATCATTTATTAGAGATCCCGTCGAGACCAGGTCTCGAACATGGGCAGGAAACTCAAAGGGGGACATTGAGTTATATCAAATGTGTAGGAATTCACGATCTATGAGTGAAGAAGAAATATGCCCACTTATAGAAGTGCCTAATCCTCAGGTAGGACAAGAAGGTCAGGACCCAACTATTCTAGTGTATAGACCCTGGACTCTGGAGGACATCCAGAAAACCACTGAGAGAATTCCCCATCCAAAAGTTAATTTTAGAAAGTTTTTAGAAGATTTGCAAGGAATGAGGCTAAGTTATAATTTAAACGGAGAAGAGGTAGAAAAAGTAGTCAGACAAACTGTGGGACGAGATTGGCACATGATTAGTGGCGACTGGAATCCCCGTGACGCTGCGCTCAGGCCCCTCCCACATAGCAGCGCAGAATTAGACAACAGAGTGAAAGGTCTTACAGACCAAATCTCTGAGAAATGGAAGCCTAGGGCAGACTGGACTTGCATTAATCAATGCATCCAACAAGAAGGCTAGACTGTTGACAGATATTATGCCAGACTGTTAGAATGTTTTAATAACCATTGTGGAATGCAGGTTCCTGAAGATCAGGCACACGATTCCTCATATGAGCAGCAGCTAAATAATGCATTTTTGAAAGGCAACATTGCACCCATAAGCAGTTATATTGCAAAGCACATAGTAGATCATTGTACAAGCAGATTAAAGTCATTACTTGAATATGCTAGGCATGCCGAAAGGCATTTTAATAGCAAAAAGAAAAAGAAAGCCCAAGTATTTTCTGTAGAAGATGGAGCAGAAGTTTATGTAGTACAGTCCGAGAAAAAGGGCAAGAGAAATGCCCAGGGAAACAAACAATCTGATCAGCAATTAGAGGACTTTGAAGGGCGAAAGAAAAGGGGTGAATATTTTAAATGCGGTAAAAAGGGACACTTGGCAAGGGATTGCAAGAAAAACAAGAAAGCAACCACGGAAGACAAGGAGGGTGAGGACTGACTATATGACAGTCAGGAATCACTAGAAGGGGATAGCAGAGAAAGGACAAGTGAGAATGTGATAGAGGGAGTAGAGGATATGACAGAAGAAATAGAGGAAGTGCAGGAAGTCACGGATAGTGAAGAAAATGAAATATTGGATTTGGCTTTATTGAGCTTAGAGCTCTATTTAGCAGACACGAAACCAGAAGTTACACTCCAGGTAGAAGGGAGGGAAGTCAGAATCTTGTGTGACTCAGGGGCATCACGGACCCTGATACATCCCTCCAAACTGCCAGAGAACTCAGAGTCACCTGATTACATACTAGTGAAAGCAGCTAATGAACAGCTGTATCAAGAGCCCCTCTCCCATAATATTGCAATAAGTGATCCTGTTTCAGGATTGACCCAGAAAAACAAAATTGTTGTTTCTGCAAAATGCCCAGTAAACCTCTTGGGCAGAGACCTTACACAGCTATTTGGTATAGCAGTAGTTCCGACTATGCAGGGTATGGAAGCACAGTGACAAACTGATACCTTTGCAGTGCAATCGGAGGGTGAAATGTTTTATTGGTACAGCCAGGACTTGGTTACGACTGGTCCAGGGGCAGTGACCGAAGAGTTGATGAACGTAGCCATCAGCAAGTTCCCCTCCCTTGACATGGATAAACAACATTTGTTGCACTGTACTCTGTATTATTGTAACACACCAGGACCTGATAAGGAATATGAGCAAAAATTGTCTAGAAATCGTGCAAACAGATTGATATTACGTAATCTGTACTGGGACACAGAAGGGAACAGTGTAGTCAGCTCTTCATTGCCCCAGGAGTTCTTTGCACTTTATAAATCTAATTGATTACCACATGTTAGCTTAACTAAGGACAAGAATGTGAAATGGGTAGACTTAGGAGAAAAAGTCACGAGATGGGAAAAACAGACAGAGTTAGAACTGTCAGAACAGGGAATACAAATGCAGAAGTTGAATTGGATAACTCAGACCCACCCAGCTGTACACTTGCAGTCTAGCAAGGACAGCTGATTAGCACTCCTATTGAAGGAGGAAGAGAATGCCTTACAGAATATACCAGAAATTCTTTGGTCAACAGGAAAGTCAGATGTAGGACTTATTTGTACAGCGGGACCAGTTACTATTACGCCAAAGTCAGCATTTAGACCACAAAAATGACAGCATCCTTTAAGAAAAGATGCAGTGGGATTCAAACCTATTATAGCAGCTTTACTTAAGGAAGTGGTGCTGGTGGAATCTCCAGATTCACCATGTAACACACCCTTATTTCCTGTTAAGAAAGTGAATGGAGAGTGGGTATGGTCCAAGATTTACAAGCTGTAAATTACGCAGTAATACCAAGGGCACCTACGGTGCCAGACCCACACACTCTGTTAAATGATTTAAAACTTCAACAGAAATATTTTTCTGTGGTAGATATCGGCACTGCATTCTTTTCAATACCGATACACCCGGACAGCCAGTATTGGTTTGCATTCACATTTCAGGGGAAAAGGTATACATATACGCGACTACCACAGGGATTTTGTGAAATTCCAACAATATTCTCACAAGAAATGGCAAGCAACTTGGCGGGATTTACCCCACCAAGAGGTAGCCAGATTTTGCTTTATGTTGATGATATCCTGCTGGTTACCCCCACCCAACAAGAGTGTAAAGAAGATACCATAGCGCTATTACAATTTTTGGCCACTGAAGGACATAAAGTAAACAAAAATAAACTGCAGCTTTGGAAAAAACAAGATAAATATCTAGGATATGTAATATCCAAGGAAGGTAGGACATTAGATGAGGACAGAAAAGTAGCGATTTTGCAAGCACCAAAACCCACTACCAAGAAGGAAATTATGTCCTTCCTGGGTATGACTAAGTTTTGTCGGAGCTGGATTCCAAACTATGCCTTGAAATCTGCACCGCTGACTAACCTGATTTACAAAAAGCCTATGGCAGCACAGGATTTGTTACAATGGACACCAGAAGCAGAATTTGCTTTTTGCAAACTGAAACAGTTAATAGCGTTCTCATTAGTTTTGGGATTACCAAACTATCATAAAAATTTTTTCCAAACTGTAGATTGTAAGCAAGGTTATATGACATCAGTGTTAACACAGCAGCATGGGGACAAGCAACACCATATTGCTTATTATTCATCACAACTGGACCCAGTGGCACAGTCTTTACCTCACTGTGTACAAGCAGTAGTTGCAGCTGCAATGGCAGTACAGGCTTCGGCCTCAGTAGTTTTGTTCCACCCTCTCACATTGAGAGTGCCTCATGCAGTCGCGATTATTTTACTGCAAGAGAAGGTAGCATATCTTTCCCCTGCTAGGCATCTTTCCTGTATGACTATATTGTTGAGCCAACCTCATATGACAATTGAACAATGTACAACTTTGAACCCTTCTACCTTGCTCCCAACCCCTGCAGACGGCACACCACACAGCTGCCTGCAGGTGATTGAGCTAAAGACGCTGCCTAGAAAAGACCTTACGGATGTTCCCTTGGATGATGCCGGGGTGACATACTACGTGGATGGCTCATGCAAAATGGGTCCTGCAGGACAGAACCTAGTGGGATATGCAGTAGTTTCGGATACTGACATTATAGAAGCGAAATCTTTACCACACAATTTATCTGCACAGGCAGCAGAATTGATTGTCTTGACACGGGCATGTACCTTAGCAAAGGGTAAATGTGTGAACATTTTTACTGGCAGCCAGTACGCTTTTTCTACTGTACATGTTTTTGCGCAACAGTGGAAAAATCGAGGAATGATAACATCTACTGGCAAACCGATCAATCATGCACAGTTTATTTTAGATCTTTTAGAATCTATTCAGTTACCTCAGAAAGTAGCTATTTGTAAATGCACAGCTCATACCAAGCAACAGGACAGGATTTCAAAAGGTAATGCGAGAGCTGATACAGCTGCAAAGCAGGCAGCTTCAGAAGTATTTCTTTTGAATGAGGAATTACAACCCTCTGAGATTTTAGACTTAGAAATGTTAAAGACAATGCAGACACTTACTACGCAAGTTGAAAAACAAAGATGGGTAAAATGAGGAGCAATTCTCGAAAAGGGGCTGTACATCTCTAAAGAAGGGAAAACGATATTGCAGTCTAATTTGTTTAGACATGCAACTTTGTTGAGCCATGGGCAGTGCCATGTCTCAACAGGGGGGATGGTACAGCTGGTTAACTAAGTATTCACGACATATGGATTCTTAAATTACTCTAAAAAATTCTGCTCGATGTGCCATGTTTGTAATAAACATCATGCACAAGGGGCATTAAAGCCCAAGCAAGGGAGTTTCCCTACACCACCGTATCCATTTAATACTCTCGGTATGGATTTTATAGAGTTGAATAAATGTGAAAATAAGAAGTATTATCTTGTCATTGTAGATATGTTTTCCAGATGGGTGGAAGCCTTTCCAACTAAAAATCCAGACGTGGCTACTGTGGCCAAAGTTCTTGTTAAAGAAATCATCCCTAGATTCGGCATTCTGGAAAGGATCTGCAGTGACAATGGCACACACTTAGTAAACCAGACCATACAACAGTTAAGTAGACATTTTGGTATTTCTTTAAAAAAGTCATTGTGCGTATCACCCACAATCTGCAGGGCTAGTAGAGAGGCATAATTGGATTTTAAAGAATAAGCTAAGGAAGTTAATAGTAGAAACACAGAGAAATTGGGTGTACTGTCTGCCCCTGGCACTGTTGAGCATGACAACTGTTCCGAATGCAAAAGGATTGACTCCTTTTGAAAAACTATTTGGAAGGGCTTATTATATACTTCAGTAGAAATCTCTCGTGCCCGCAGACCAGGAAGCTGACAGTACACTAGCTGAGTATAAGAGAAACTGGTTGAATTCTAAACATCTGCTGCAGTCAAATTCTGTTTCAGATAAAGAACGAACCAGACCGTCAGAAGTGGCAGTGTCCCCTGGTACCTGGATTTGGGTGAAGACAGTAAAGAAAAAGAACTGGGCATCACCAAAGTGGGAAGGTCCATATCAAGTGCTTCTGTCGACACCCACTGCAGTCAAAATTGCGGAGCGCGCCTCCTGGATCCACTTGACGCACTTTAAATTAGTCAAAAACTTTGAACTGGACAAAAATCTTGTCACATGCCAAGAGTAAAAATGATAGAGTCCAGAAGAAACAGGAATGCAGAACAACCCTTTCCTCAGAAGTATTGCATAATCATCCTGTTAACTGTACTAGTGACAATAATCTTTTTGTTGTGGCCTTTCCTTTTCCCAGCCACACAGACTGAACTGAATAAATATGAAGCGTTACTCATAGACTGGCATCCAAACTTTAACACTTACCAGGCAATTAAATATGTGTATGCTGAGACTTTCAATGTTTCAAATTGCTGGATTTGCACAGCTTTGCTGACAGCATACGGGGGGTTATTAATGACTACAGTCCCCCTAGGGGTCAATGAGACCTGGGAGAACTTGATTTATGATACCTCAACCATTACATCACAAGATAAAATAGCATTGCACTTGTCTGTTCCACAAAAGGGAACTGTGTGTTTTTATAAAAATGATACTGTTCAGGTGGGTTGGAGCAATTGCAATGTGACTGTTCCTTATAAATGTTACACTAAAGGTAACAATGTAGATCTTTATTCTAATACAAACTATGATACATTTCTTGGATTGATGCACAAAACACTTGATGAAGTAAAACATAATTCTGTTCTTTATAAACAACTGTCTATAATTAATAGAAAAATGTTTCATGGAGGGCAAGTGTATATTCATAGCAAGGTTACTACAAAAGTAGAGGACTGTTATTTTGTGTGTGGCAGAAAAGCATACAAATGGTTACCTGAGAATTGGTCCGGCAGTTGTTTTTTGGGTTACCTGGTTCCGGCCATACGACACACTGCAGTTTTGCGTTGAGGAAACATTCAAAATGTCTGAGAGGTCATCAAGAAACCTGTAAATCCAGTGGGACAAATCGATGCACGTTGGAAAGACCATCATTCCATAGGCAAAGGACTGACACATATGGACTTGAGTGATAGCGTTATATCGTGGGCAGGCATATTACCAGCATATGGAGCAGTGAAATCGATCTGGGAGCTGAGAAAACTGTCAAAACTTCTTGAAGTAATGAGCAACGCAACTTTTTCCGCTCTCGAATTGGTGACTGATGAACTGAATGCTATGAGAACTGTAGTACTTCAAAACCGCATGGCTCTCGACATCACCCTAGCAGCGAGAGGTGGTACTTGCGCTTTAATCCAAGAAGAATGCTGTTCGTATATTCCTGACCATAAACACGAGATAGGCAATCATCTTGAGGTAATTCAGCAAATGTCAGCCATGACCAAACCAGGCCCAAACACACTGATGGACTTTTTTCCAGAAATGGTTTGGGGGGTGGAGTACCATCCTAATGAACATCCTGATTGCCATTTGTGTAGGAATGCTCCTACTGGGAGTATATGTTTGTTGTGGTATCCCCTGCATGAAAAGCCTGATAAAAGACTTTATAGACATGTCAGTTTCTGAAACCTTATATCAAAGTACTGAGTTTGAAGAACTGTTAAAAGATTGAAAATGCTTTCATAAGTTTAAATTGAATGACTCTCTTAACTGCAAATCCTGAGTGGAAGAGGTTAGGAGAAGAAAACAAACTGTTTATGCTTATTTTGAAAGTAGAATAAAAGTATTAATAGGGAGGAAATGTCAGAAAAAATATGTATTAATGTGTGTATTAGTAATATGCTTAGTGCATTTAGAGCTTGAAAAGGGTTAACACATTTATTCTATTTCATACTGCATAAATCTGTACAAACAGCAGATGCTTTCAGACCTTGTATTGTTAGCTAAAATCTTGCTTGTGCCTTGGAAATTTACTGAGAAGCAGATGATTCCTGCTTATGTTAGGAAAATAATGAATAGAACAGTACTACTTGTATGAAACTTAGACAAGAAGTTCCGCTTGTGATGTGAGAAAATACACAGCTGTAGAAGCTATAGATAATTAGGACAAAGCCTGTTTAATAATATGAACTGCAATCAGCATTTGCTTGTATCTGAGTTAGAAAAGTACCTTGAAATGTAACACTGTACAATAGAAGCCTATAAACGAATTAGTGCCCACCAAGGCCAGGTTGTTTTTCTCAAAAAGTTTCTCACAAATCTAGTCATGTCAGCAGAAAATCTGAGTAACATCTGCTGTAGAACAATACTGAAAGTTGTGTTTGATTACGTCAGCCATAGAAGGCCATGTCTTGTAAAACAGTATAAGAATAGCATGTTTCCTGTTAGTAGTTAGGCAAAATCCTTGTATTGGCATGTTTTTGTCTCCTTGCAGCAAGTCATTAAATGTGCCTTAACTGAACCTTACGTGTATTGGTCTTTGAAGTTTTTTCCTTTGACACCAGCTTTGAGGTGTTCTTATCCTTTATGTAGATAGATACATACACCTCCACTATTTGCTCTTTCATGTAAAGTGGGTGGTTGGAATATATGAAAAGGCATTACAGCCATGCACTGTTAGAGCCCTTTCTTTGGCTTTGAATCATATTTCATTAACTCCACATTTGTTAGCATTCTCCAGCGTGAGGAGAGCCTCCATGGAGTGCAGTTTCTTGACAAGACTCCTAGTATTTAGCAGTAACACCTTTAGCTTGTCCTGAGTAGCTTTTATTTTATTGGAAGGTTTGCCTATTTGGCAATACCTAAATAGGCACTATAGGGATGGTATTGTTTTAGCCAGTATCTCAACGCCTAGAGGTGACAGGTGAAGACCACCTCTGGCAAAGTAGCAAGGCCTGTCAGCTATGTCCTCCCAAGCTGACATGTATTGGACCCCTATGGAATGACACCAGCATCTAAGCCAAGTTTTAAATTTGATCATTTTCTGCTGGTATTGTGGCATCATCCTTGGAGGTGGTAGAACGCTGTTCAAGTGCTAGGCTCATACCTGCCTGTGGCACATATTCTGAGAGCTCAATTATGTCTGTCTGCATATACTCCAAGGAGGTTCATCTCAGGTCATTCATGCCCATATAAACTATGACTGAGTCATACTGGTATTTAGCAGTAAGGGACCTGAGTGCTTGTATTATCTGGTGAATCCTGGCCCCCGATAGGCATCTAACTGTAACCTTCCCCTTATCTAGCCTGGTAAGACAGACATCAGTGTGTCTCACAGTGGAGCCTCCTATGACCAGAATATTGGGTTGTGGGGTGTTTCGTCTTAAGTGCATGGTAGCTGAGTCACAATGTTATGTGGCTTTATGTGTTGTGAAAGGAATTGTCTAGTTTGTGTACATGCAGAGTTTCTGAGGACCAAATCTAAGAGGCCATTGAGGCTTGGTGAGTAACATGTGAGCACCTCCATATATGTAGGTCTATGCATGTGTGGTCTTTTGCAGGTGCAGTAAGTGATGTGTGTGTGTTGCTTACAACCTGTTTGCTCATTTTTGTGTTTGTATGTGAGAGTATAGCATCCAGTGTCAATGTGTAACTACATCTCTCACATACTGTATTTGCCTGTCTGAGAATTAAGTGGCTATCAGTGTGCATAAGGTAATTGTCACATTGCCTCAGGATGCCCATGTCCACCAAGCTGGATGTAGAGATAGCAGGAACATGCCTATCTATGGTTGCAGGTCCTAATGTGTACGTGATAAGAGTGGAAAGTGCTTCTAACTGGATGAGGGAAGGGTGCTTACTTAGTGTAATCTGCAGCTAACCTAACCAGCGATACTGCCCAGTGTCAAACCAGATGTTTTCTGAGCAACAACAGTCCTGGGTGCAATAATAAGGTAAATAGTGGAGTAAACTTTCAGTATAATTAAAGTAAGCAATGTTTCCAGATGTTTACATCTGTACATGGCACTGGCACAGTGAGCAGCTCCATGCAAATGTGCCAAATTTATATCAGCACTGGAAATAGGGAGGCATAGGCAATGTTTAAGTAAACATAGATATCTGTGGTACAACCCCAGACAACAAAAATTGCTCTGTATGATTTAATATCTATTATTCTGAAATTGATAAGTTAGAATAACATTTATTTTCTCTGTATATACTTTTCATGGCAAGTACTACACAAGCCAGCTTTCTTATAGTTACACTTTTTTCATAGATTCATAGATTTATAGATTTTTACTAGGCTAATGAACTGCAGGGCCTTTCTAAGTCTAGTCAAGTTTTCCTAAAAGAATAATGATATCCTGTATCCAAATAGGATATTGAGGGCCAGGAATTTATAGGCCAACTCTGTCCATAAAGGACATGGGTGCCAGACTCTGTATAAATTTCCAATTCCCAATCCACTGGTCTAGGTTTTGCTTAAACTGGGTAATACATGAGCTCAGCTTCACATGGATGGGAAGCCTGTTCCATAGGAGGATCAGTCTCTGGGATACATATCTGTCTCTTCAGTATGTTCTGTTTAAGTCGCAGACAAAATTCATGTGCCTAGACCTTGTGTTTGACTTAGAAATATGCAGGAGATTCATAAGTGTGTTGGTTTGCCTTGTAAGCCAGGCATAGATCACCCCTCAGCAATCTATAGGAGACTAAGTAGAGGGGAAGGGCAGTAGGCATTCTGCATAAGGCAGGTCTGTTACACCTTGTGTTCTTTTTGTAAGGAGCTTCTGACGTCACTTTATTTGCTGCATATGCTTGATAAGGTACTTACAGAAAGGAGCATTGTACTCTATGATTGGTCTGACAATGGCAAAGTACAGTGGGATAATGAGCTCTCTGGGCCTACTTATAAGTTGTGTAACATAAAATGATTTCCTCACCACTGTGGCCACGTGATGGTCAAAGGTAAGGCTACTGTCTACATGCATAACTAGAACTCTGATGATTGAGTTGACTCTTAGAGGGGCATTATCAACATGGCAATTAGCCAGGATAGTTGATTTTCCAAACGGTACAATTATGCATTTCTTAGCATTGAGTTTAACACCATGGTGTTGCCACCATTTGTTAGTCAGAGACAGGCCTTCTTGAAGAATGCTAGTGTCTGCAGGGGAGTCAATGAGAACCACCAGCTTGCAATCATCTGCAAACGTAGTCAGCCATAAATCTTTAGCATTTGCTTCCATTTCAGAGAGCTAGACGACAAAAAGGAGCACACCCAGCACCAGGCCCTGGGGGGCTCTGCTAATGACAGGCCTCTTGATGGAGGTGGCCTAACTTATTTTGACCTCCTGGGTCCTATCAGTAAGTGAGCTGGCTATCAAGCAGGTGATAAATGGTTTATACCTAAATTTGTGAACTTGTCTATAATGCCAGAGTGGGGGTTGCATAGTGTTTATAATACTGAGGACATTAGCCTATAGTGTAACAAAAATGTATGGCTTCACATTCATATGTCAATGTGAAAAATCCAAAAATCTATGTGAAATATGCACTGCCTGAAATATATTCCAGTTACTTGACATTTATGATATTTTTCTGAGTTGTCTACCCCCCCCCCTACTGTATCTCTCTCTCTCTCTCTCTCTCTCTATCTTTTAATTATATTTGGATTATCATTCCTGCTGCAACATGACTAACAACACAGTGATGCAGACTAGCTACAGTGGCTCAGACCACCATCCTTCCACTGGTTGCTGCATCAGCACTATTACAGACAGCACAGGCACCCGGCATTTTTGAGACAACCTGGTAAAGTTGTCTCCACACCTCCTGCACTACCTATACTATCTCTATCAAGTAGCTCTATTCTTGAGTCTGGTGAATGGTATCTACTGGGAGTCTTTCCAGTGAAGGTGGTGACTATGTCACCTGACATGAGCTAACAGGGCTGATGTAGGAGATTATGAAAAGGGGTCATGTTGCCTGCATTGGCTGGATAGAAATAATCCAGATGTGAAAAGATAAATTGTTTCACCATCCAGCACTTTCCCAGGTGTGTGAAACAGTAAACAGTGGTGACAGTTTTGAGGGTGAGAACTAGATATCCACTGTACTCAGGGAGGGATGAACCTCCAAAGTCCTATACCTATCCCCAGTCATGGTGTCCCTCCAACCTCTTGTTTCAATCACAATCTCTGTTGGTCTTGTATGTCCTGCATGTCTGCTTCTGCTACCTAACCTACCCTACATACCTATCTCTCTTATTCTTAAATACCTTTCCCAATATTCTTCATTTCTCTTAAAAAATGGAAAAGGGTGCCTGTTCCACAAAAAAATATATAGTCACACATTATTAAGTTGTTATCCACATCTTTTATGATGTGACTATCCAAATTTCTCAACTTCTTTCTAGAAACACAGTGCTAGCTTTCCCACCACCATCCTGCACATTCCTTAATTACTCCTTCAGTGCCTTACCCACTGCATGCTTCATATTTTCACCACTGTCCTACCAAACCCATTTCACACCTTTAATCGGGTAAGAAAATAGATTGATCCCAGACACATGATCAAAAATGGCCAATAAAAATCTCTATTTTTGTCCAAGGTATTTACATGAAGCTTGGAATCAAATGGCACCATTACCCATATTTTCATAATGGTAAGTGACACTTAACCCTGCTGCACAACAGAAAGCAATACTGATATAGCACGAGGCAACAGTCGATATTATAGGTATAAAATGCTTAAGGGTTTAATGCATTCCTTAATGGATGTTTCAGTTATCATTACTACTGTGATGTTGATTAATTCATTTTCCCTTCGTTCACACATTTGTCATGATCACTTAAAATGTATGATTTCTGCTAGCTGAAATGCGAGTTCCTCTGTGGTGTGCTCAAGCAATGCAGAGGTCGAGCGAATGTTGGGTAAGACTGGCAGGTGGCATTTCTGACTTTTCTGTATTATAACAGTTTACCTTGTGAAATACTGGACAGATATTTTACTTTCCCACCACCCTCCTGCTTATTCCTTAATTACTCTACCAGTATCATACTCCCTGCTTCTTCCCTATTTTCAATGCTGGTCTGAAAACCCCATGTCACAGTTTTAATCAAGCCAAAAATTAGATTAATGTGCTGCAAATGCAACTGTCTATGTCTGTGCTCATCATTTGCATAATACCTGGCACTGAAAAGGAAAGCCCACTACTATTTCTTGTCCTAAGTTTAAAAAATGTCAAAAAATATGCATATGCTAATACTCTGTCACCTGTCATGGAAATGAGCTTAACAGCTGTTCACTTCGGTAAGTGATTGTGACTGAACAAAAGTAATGTCAGTCTCCCCTATTAGTTGTATATCATTTATTGGCTTATTGTATCCTATATATAAGGAGTCCATTGCAATGCAGACAAGTTTGGTATATAAATGAGGGTGTCAGTGACTCACATTACTTTTCAAAGTAAACTGGTAGAATTACAAACATATTTGTAGAGAAGTATGACTAAAATGTATATGTATTGCATGTTTGTCTGGTAATTCATCTATCTATCTATTTATCTATCTATCTATCTATCTATCTATCTATCTATCTATCTATCTATCTATCTATCTATCTATCTATCTATCTATATAATCTATCTTTCTATCTTTCTATTTATCGAAATATCTATCTTATCTGTTCATTTATTTCTATTTATTTATCAGTGCAGTGCAATGATCTCAATGGAACATTTGCAGGCATAGTCTGGGTGAATAGTATAACATAAGAAATGAACACAATATAGTTAATGCTAGAAGAAATGCTAATACATGACTACAGGGTTTTAACATCTTAGAGACATATTTTGGGAATACATATCCATTAAACACATTGCTCTAGTCATCACTTCAAGTGTACACTTACTGACAAATCTGACATGACTTTTTAAAGGCATGCATCTGGAGCATTTTTTCCTGGGCCTCCATTGAAAATTGGCTTTGTTCCAAGTCAGACTTTCCCAGTAAACAAATGTTAAATAAATAAATAATAAAATGACTTATTCTGTGGTATCAGCATTTAATACACAGTTGTAAAGAATATATAATTGAAGAGGCACATGTCTGAGTCTGACAATGTGTAAGTGATGTGTGTGTGTGTGTGTGTGTGTGTGTGTGTGTGTGTGTGTGTGTGTGTGTGTGTGTGTGTTGTGTGTTAGACAACAGTGACAGGCAAGACTAGCTTACTCAACTGGTGATAACTGCATAACTCAGACTTGTGAACACTTACATGGTTCAGGGTTTTGTATACATGATACAATAAGTCAATAAATGATATACAACTAATAGGGGGTGATTGACATTAGGGGAGCCATATACATTCAAACAGATTGCTGATGCCAACCCTTGAAGTGTATACTTTCTGACACCACTGATATGATGTTTTCTGTAGCATTAGTGGTTAGTATATAGTTCTATATAATATGGACTTGGGCAGGTGACTGAGTCTGGCCAAGTGTTACTACTGAATGTAACAGGCAAGACTGGTTTCTCTAAGAGAGCTGATGTGCACAATTTCAGTTACTGGAAATATTTACAAAAGGAGAGAAAAAGGTCAAGTTTTATCCTGCCTTTTTTTTCATTCAAACACAATGCTAAAGTTATCCCTTAAGAGTGACAACAGTAGGCAATATACAGTTACAGAGAATATGGACTTCAATAGGCAGGTGTTTGAATCCAGCATTGTGTTACAAGTGTGTTTGTGCAGCAGAATAATGACATCCAGGAATGGCGTCAGCTGATGTCACATGGGTAATTTAACCTAGCAGTAATAGTTGCATGGATAAATGTTTTTGATCCCTCATACACACATTTATGTAACACGTGTCCATTAAAACACACTGACCACATTATCCCTTCTACTGCGTATTTTGTGATGTGATGTGACTAATTCTGTGGCATCATCTGTAAGCGTGCAGATATAAAGACAATCTTTTTATGACTTACAAAGATGTGTTTCAGTCAAGCATTGTGTTCCATCCTGTGGTTATGTAACATAAATGTTAATCAGCATGACTGGCGTAATTAACTGATATGATTGTGTACATTTGTACATAGGGTTACATTTACCTAAAGAAAGGGTTTTAATCTCTCAGGTGTTCTTGTACTTTTTGAATTCCAACGCACCGCACAAGTAATCCCTTCAAGTGTGTGCTGTCTGAAAACTGTTATATGATTTCTTGTGTAGCATCATCAATTACTGCACATCCAGAAAATGTTGACATATATTGCAGATTTATTTTATTTATTTATTTATTTTACATTTGTTGACAGGGATAGTCTGACTGGATGCACGTCCATTTTCAGCGGAGGCCTAGGGAGAAAAGCTCCAAGGGTAAGCAGATACAGCATTACATAATACCAGCATTACATATTACAAACAGACTATTTACAGTGATTACATAAGTAAGCAATTTAAACAAGTTCCACAGGTTAGAGTTAATCCCGAGCGTAAGTCAGGATTAAATTAAATTACACAGTAAGCTGGTTAACAGATTTTTACACATTCTAGAGAGAGTTAGCCAGGCTTGATGAATTGACATAGCCAGTTAAGTGCCAAGTGTTGTTTGAGTCTAGTTTTAAATTGACCTAAGGTAGAAAGTAAGGTAATATCAGCTGGAAGAGAGTTCCAGGGTCTACTTACAGAGTTTGCAAAGAGAGAGTCACCAGCTGTGTTATTAATTTTGCTAGTCTGAATTAGTAGTCTGTTAGAGGATCGAAGCAGTCTAGGATTGTTATAGGGGGTGATAGTATTTTTAAGTGCAGGAGTATTGTCTGGATTATAGAGGATTTTATAGGCCATAGTCAGTTGGTTATACTGGATTAGGCTGGGTAGTTCAAGCCACCCAAGCTGATTTAGATTGATGCAATGATGTGTCCTAAAAGGCAGCCCCGTGCAAACCTGGCAATGTGGTTGTAGCAAATTGAGACTTTGTTAAGGACAGTCTTGTTTAAATTCGAGAGTAGAGGGGATGCATACAGAAGGGATGAAAGAAGGTGAGAGCGAGCTATGGCAATTTTAGCTGGAGGGGTTAGGAAGGCTTTTATTCTGTAAAGTGACCCTAGTTTTTTATTGATGGTTTTGATAGTTTGGTTAAATTGTAGGGTGAATTTTAGATTATTATCTATGATGACACCTAATAGTTTTGTAGAGGGGTCAGGGGAGATTATTGTGCCATCATTTGAATTCATGGTAAAGGTGAAAGCGGTAGACCTACGTGTTGGTAAAAATAACAGCATTTTAGTTTTTTGGGGATTTAGGATCAGACGACATTCAGAAAGCCAGTTTTCTATTGTATTAAAGATGGTCTGGGTAGCTGACCATAACTCTATTGGAGATGTGGCCGAGCAAATCAGAGTAGAGTCATCAGCATATTGGATACAGCTGACTTTTGGGATGACAGTATAAAGGTCGTTAATAAAGATGGAGAACAGCAAGGGCCCTAGTACAGAGCCTTGTGGTGCTCCAAGGGTGTTAGGTAGTAGATTAGAGAGTTTGTTCTGCTAGAGGACAGCCTACTGTCGACCATTCAGGTAGGATTGAAACCATTGAAAGGCTCTAGTATCTAGACAGAATGTTTGCAGGGTGTGGATTAAAAGTTGGTGATCAACCATATCGAATGCCTTGGAAAGATCCAAAAAGAGGGCTGAGGATATATAATTATTGTTGCAATTATGGTTTATGGTGTTGGTAAAGGCTAGGAGGGCTGAAGTAGTGCTGTGATGAGGACAGAGGCCATGCTGAGTGTCTGCCATAATGTGATTCTGGATTAGGTGGTGCATGAGTTGTCTATGAATACATTTTTCCATAATCTTTGCAAGTGGAGAGAGTATAGCTATTGGCCTATAATTGGAGAATTCAGTAGAGCTGCCTCCTTTGTGAAGTGGGATTACATAGGATATTTTCCAGATGGTGGGAATTTTAGCTTCTACTATGGTTCGATTGATTAGTATTGAGACGGGGTAAGCAATAGCATCAGCTGATTTTTGTAGGTATTCGGCAGGGAGTTGATCAGCAGAAAGTGTAGTGGGTTTTAATTTTTTGATCAAGGTACGGATAAGTGAAGTGGTGCCTGGTTGGAAGCTGAATGCGAGCAGGTTTCTAGGGGTGGTACTTTCAGGACCAGGGGAGCTAGGAGGTAGTTGGCTAGCTAGGGCTTGAATTGTCTCAGTAAAGAATCGGTTAAAACTGTCAGAAACATCTTCAGGGGTTTTATCAATAGTAGCAGCAGGGACTGGAGTTGAAGTTTGTCCAGGATGTAGTAGATTATTTAAACCTGCCCAAAACTTCTGAGGGTTATTTTGATTTACTGTCTGTAAATTACAGTAGTATTGTTTTTTGTCTTGTAAAATGGATTTTTTAGTTTCGTTCCTGGATTGCCTGTATTTAATGTGATGTTGGGGGTCTTTAGAAGAACACCATACAGCCCATGCTTTGTTTCTAAGAGTAATTTTGAGTTTAGACTCTTTAGAAAGCAATGGTGCAGTTTTTGCCTTTGTTCTCTTTGAAAGAACAGGTGCATGCAAATCAAGGATCTCAAGGAATTTGTTGTTAAGGTATGCTACTGCTTCCTCTAAGGGGAGGTGTTTCAGAATAGACCAATTACATGAGTTAAGTTCTTGTTGGAATTTGGCAGGGTCAAAGTTTTTATTGTCTCTAACCTTTCTGAGTAAGGGTTGTTGGGAATTCATGGCTTTGTGCTTAATTACATATGTGGGAAGGTGGTCGCTTAGGCCATTAGGGAGGGTACCAGAGGTGTACAGTTGGGGGTGACTATTTATGAGTACCCAGTCAAGTATGCTTTCTTTTTGGTTGGGTTTAGCTATCCTGGTAGGGGTGGATATGATGTGTGTAACTGCATGCAGGTTGGAGATAGAGTTTCGCGGCCATTACGATTTTAATAGGATTAGATAAGTTTAGAATAATAGTAGAGTATAAGAATAAGAATCCTTACATTAATAATAATATATAAATAGAATGTTAAAAAACAGTAGGAAATATAAAAAAGAAAACTCAACTAACTCCCAAGAAGGCCCTTGAAAAGAGGAGAATCACTTCTACAAAAGAGGGATTATTCACTTTCTGCTGTGGAAAGCATCGTAGATAGAGTCATGTCCCAAGTATTGTCCCAAATGAGATGTCAATATGAAATATCAGGTGTAGAAATTATGAATCTAAGGATTTTATTAACTTATTAGCCAGTAATGAAGCTAGAATTTTATATCTATGTGCTAAGTATATGAGATTGTGGATAGGATATTTCTTTGATTTTTTTCTTATTGCTTTCCAGAATTTAAATTGTTTTATTCCAGTATAAATCTAAACTGCTACCATTGATTATTATGTTTATATAAACTTTGAAAAGAAAAGGTGTTACATACTGTTTGTAAAGTTTGAAAAATTCAGATGTAAAGCCATCTTGGACCCAGATTTTCTCCTTAGCTTTATCTATCTCTATAGAGGATTTGGATGATCTTTATCTTATTGGTGCTATTTTTTGTTCTTCTTCATTTAGTCTAGGAAATTTAATATTAGACAAATAACTCTCTATGTCCTGATTATTGATTATCATGTACATTTACATCCTTAGGTAGCCCGTTAATACATAAGTTCGTTGGACAGCTTGTACAAGCCTTTATTTCCACATTATCTCACAGTTACCAATTAATAAATGTCTCATTTGTATCTCTTGGGAAACATCATTTGTTCTGACATTAGGTGTACTTCCTTATTGTAACTGGCTGGTTGAGAGGAGATTGTGCGGAAGCATTGTGGAAACCCAGAGCATCTGTTTACTGGTCCTTCCTGGTCAGTGTCTTATGGCAGTTTGTAATACCGAGACTGCCTGCGCCGATTACTAAATTAGTACTGGAAAATCTAATTAGAAAAAAATCAAGCCAACTTGCACATATAAGACAAAATGAACTATCTCAGGTTAGAGTATATATTAAATTATTTGCATTATTCAAGCCTGGTTGGATAATCTAATTAGATGAACTAGCTCCGAGACCACACATATGAACAACTTGGGATCTCACTCGCAATCGCTTAAAAGCATTTATTTCAACATTGCACATTTTCACATCTCCTCCGCTCTGGATCTTCGTATCTAGACTCCAGTAGAACAAAGGACATTTTTCCATCTCCCTTCAAATGCCCTCATCGAACCCTCATCCACAGTGTTTGAAAAAGATATCCCTTTTCACCGAAAAAGAACCCCACAGTTTCATCCATTCCTCTCTTTACAGTTCCCATACTCCAAAACTTGTGGTCAATCCACAGTGTTTTCAATAGTAGATCTTTTTCAATTTGTTTCAGGGTGGAAAAATTGAATAACTTAAATGAATTGTGAAATTTAGTTATAATTGAATAACTTTAATTTTTTCTAAAGGTTAGTTATCTAACTGAAATTTACCCCTACGGTTACTATTCAAACATTTAAAACACCAAACACAACACAAACTAATTATTAGGTAAACATTATCTTTAGAAGTCTTGAATAATATAAAAATATATCTTTCGCCCTGAGCATTGTTTGTTTTCGTGTTTATTTTTGTAAATGAAAATTTTCTGCCAGAATTTATTTATACCTAAAAATTATGCCTTTTTTTTCAAGTCTGCGAAAATGGAGAAAGCTTTTTGCATGTTTAAGAAGTTTTGATTTTTAAGTTCTAGGAGAGCAGAGTTTATGTTTATGTACCCAGGAATTTTTGACTCCTTTCTTGCCACTAGAATCTTTGGGTGTCTAAAATTGGCAACTTTGTGTCGCAGACTTCGGGTGCTCGACCTTGACGGGCTTTGCGTTTTGCGCGCCTTCTCTTTGAAGAGTATCTGGATTATCAAACTGAAATAAACCCAAGAAGTTTTGTTTTCAGAATCAGAAGAGTGTGATGTTCATAACTTTCAGGTAAGTGATTATGATTAGCAAAGATATGTAGCTTTGTCCAGTAGTCATTCTCATGCCCAATAACCACATCTTTACAGCAATTTTATTGATTTGATCATCTTTCATTTCATTTGTTTGTTATTTATTTTCCAGTGAGTCTATTTATTTTGTAAGAGAGAGAGAGATTTAATCTATTAATTTAATTAATCTGAGATGTCTTTTGAATAGATTTTTTGTATAGGTTCTTTTATAGTTTTAACTCGTCAAATTAGAGTCATTTTAGTTTCAATTTTTTTTATTTTATTTATTTGTTTCTCATGTTTGTTTATTTGTTCTCTTTTTTGAACTTCTGTCTTTTTGTCAGGAGAAAAGAGTGCAGAAAATTTACTATGTAGTTGGAAGTTTCCATATTGTCAGAGAATTACCCATATCAGTGAATTGTGAATGGAAGGGAAAATGAATGTCTTCAAGTGTTGCTAATGAGCACCCAGGCGGGCTTCAAATCAAGGCCCCAAGATCAATAAATTAAATTAATTTTATTTAGAATAACTTTTTAAAATGAAAATGGGATTGGTTGGATTTAATGAAAGTAACTTTATGAATATCTTGCAAAATAAAAAGGCTCAACGACGAAAATTGTATTATTACCAAAGTTGTGAGAGCTATGTGTGAATGAACTAGGTACTAGATCTAGACCATCTTGGAAACCTCACATGCAGGTTAATATGGGTGGTTGGGGATTCTGAGGAACAGGTGCCCTAGTTTATGTTAAAGTCTCCAAGTAGTAGGGTTTCTTGGGGGTAGTGACATGATAGCCAGTGCAGGATATCTTCAAGTGTAGATATATTGTTACCTGGGAGAATGTATATACAGATGATATTAATGCATTTATTTTTAGTAAGTTGCAATTTGGTGGCAAGAATCTCTGAGTTATTAATCTGAGGTAGTTGTATTACATCTATTGTGACATTCAATTCAGATTTATAGAGTACAGCTACCCCACCCACCTTCCTGGAAGCACGATCCAGCCTGTGTATGTTGTACCCAGCTGGTAACACTTCATTGTCTGTAGTGTTAGGTTTCAACCAGGTTTCAGATAAACAGAGTATCTCAAGGGAGTGGACATCCAGAAGTGTATGCAATTCATGTACCTTGTTATTAATGCTTCTAATATTGAGATGACAGGCTAGGAGAGAGTTAGTTGGCCTATTAATTGTAGGTTTGTAGCTTAGATTGCAAGTAGAGGGGGTATGTGTATCTGAAGTGGGTGGGCCAGGGTTGGTGCGAATATCACCACCAAGTATTAGGGTAAGTCTATACTTGGTGATGAACTTCAGGAATTTGTTTATTAGTTTGTGGTAGTGTTTGGATCTAGAGCTAACGTGCCTGGGATTGAGATGTTGATAGACTGAACAAGATGTTGGATAGGACCTGGTACTGTAAGTATGGTTGAAGGTGGGAGGATTTACAGCTGGGGTAATAGTATGGCCTTTCGGGACCTGAAATCCTGTGAGAAACTGGTTTTCATACAAGGTAAGGAGGTATGGTGCGAACAAGAGGGGTAGTAAAGAGGAGTATATCATTATTTGTGATTCAGCTAGTGAGTTAAGGAACTGTTGTACCTGGTGATGCAACAATAGAAGATAGAGTGGTGAGGTAAAAGTACTGGAAGGAGGATGGGAGAATGCCAGATGGAAGCTAATAAGTGCTATTAAAATGTAGGTAGAAGAATGGGGGTGGGAGGAATTATCACAGATGAAAGCATATAGGATCTAGAAAGTAGGGGAGTGACTATAGTACTTTAAATTCACAGAACTAGTGATAAACTTTCCAAATAATACAAAAAAAATCAGAGATGCTTGAATCCAGTAGTGTATAAATTATTTTGTTCACCTATCCCATCAGCAGCAGAGTCACGTCTATAGACTGACTTAAATGGCCATGTGTTCATATGCAGCAGTGTCAGCCTTGTATGAGTATATAGAAATGAATATATCATATATACAAAGTTTTTAAAATATTTAAGTTTTGCGTTGTTGAGCTGGTGCCAACTTCTCCACACACTGGAGATTGGAATAATGTGCTGATGTGATATGGTAGCTGAGGTAGATTCCACTCTTCCACCAGGGTCAATAACAGTATATCTATTATGAGTGAACTAGAAAAGAGAGCTGGCAGATTTTAACTTAGTTATGGATTTCTTATTATAGCTGAGCAAGTCATTATTTCTTGGATTTCAACTTGAATGGATGTTTCTTTAAATTAAAGAGTTTGTGGGGTTTGAGAACATTTTTTTTTTGATTGGTTGCCTTCAGGGGTATGTACATAGCATTCAAGTATTTTAGCTTTGTTGCTTTATGTTATCATGGTTCTGAAGATGTCTAATATTTTAGATGAAAGCGTTCTACCGTGATTGTGTTCTTTAAGGCATTAAAAGGTTGTTCTTGTAATTCAGCTCTCTGATGTTTTTTGTATTATTTGGAAAGTTTATCACCAGTTCTGTGATTTTTCATTTAATTGGTTTGTGTGTGTATGCTTTTTGATGAGTCACTGTTCTTCATCCATTAATAGTTATACTTCTCAACCTCTTAAATCAAGAAATCTGGGTAAAAGCAAAAATAATGGGGACAAAGGCCCAAAAAATAGGGACACATTCTAAATATAAACTTAGAAAGTTGGTAGAAGAGCAGATTTTATGTAAGCATGGATTTTCTAAATGATATGAAATCTGATATTCAACAATTTCTTATTATATAGGGACTTCATAGGTCAATGATTTGCCAGAAAACTACACATTTTACGAGGAACGGACAAAAAATTTGAAGAAACCTTCTGGCCGTACTAGGAAAATCTAGACAGTGGAGAGGTATGATTGCTTTACTTCACTATCATGGCCAGTTTAATGATATATTTATTGCATTTTCTTTTGCATAACTGCACAAAGCAGAATAAGTTTCAACGGTGGTGAGGACTATTTATTGTCATTTCTCATTTTGTGGCAAAAAACTGTTAAGAATTTGTATATGGCAACATGGCTCTGCTGACTGTTAAACAATGGTGAACGATGCATGGAGGATAACAGCAACAGTGTTATAGGCCTGTCTAAAATATGTCAGATCTAGAAGTTTCTACAGTTCACTGACAACCTGATGTGATGTTCAGCTGTTTCTAAGTATGTTAAGCATTGTGATCCAAGTTGGATCTGTTAGGATTTGTTGCACAATGCTTAATTCAGTAGTCATTTTCCAAAATGCTCTCAGAAACCCTTCAGATGTGTATTTTGTCATTAGTGTATTAACTGTGTATGTGAGGCAGCAGCAACTAATACACACGTAATGCGATTCTTACAAAGGTACACATGCTTTCCACAGTGCATGCAACAGTTGTTCATACACAATAACGAAGTAATTCACACGTGCTGTGATTACTTCTCCTAGGAGATAACTTTCATAAGTGCTCTTGCTAACACACTTTTAATCATGTCAATATTCATATACAGCCATACCTACAGTTGGTAATTAACTGTCTCTACGTGACTGTTTTTGTCAAGGTTTTTATCTTGGTTCAGATTTCCTGATATTTCCCACATCTCCCATGTACATATATCTTGCCTGCTATGGTTTACACATCAGTGACAGTTTAAACAGTCTAATATCTTTTTTTTTTCTGTTCCACATAGCATTTCTGTTTCTGTGGCATATCCTTGCAGATTGTACCGTGTAATTATTTTGATATTTTCTGTATCTCTCTTACTACCTTTCACAGTATGCGTGCTAACCACCACAACTATTATTGCATCCACTGTCAGTACTTTCCTAAGTAATATGTACATGCTCTTAATTTTTTGCCATTTGTCAACATATTTAAGTATTTGCTATTGCAGTATTCCTACATTAATAGTTTGATACATATGCCCATGAGAAATTTTTAAACTTTTGTTATTTGCATGTCTTTTCCAACAACACATTTTTCCTTCTGAACATTTAATGACTGTAAATGTAAATGACCATGACAGTGATGTCCCATATATCCAGGAATTCACTCACTAAAATGTACAATGCTACAAACCTTCCTTGTCCACTTGTTGGTAGGCTTTCCCTTTGTTTTTATGTATTCTTAATCTATCTGGTCTTGTGCTATGTACACACACTGGATTGCAGATATCAGGTTCTTAGCACCGCTCCTTAGTTTACATCATGCAAACAAGCCTTGCCTTATACGGTGGCAAACCTGCGTTGCTGTGGGCTCCAGGTGAGGCTGTTCATCATGATGTCTTCCTTGGCTTCTTGCATATTTGATTACCGATTCTGCTCATCATGCACAGATGGTCGATCATGTTATCCAAAATGAAATGTACATGATATGAATGAATCTCCAGATATATTAATTCACAAGGAAGCTTCAGTTGCAATCTGTTTCAAGTAGTTTTGTTAAATACAAAATTGGTCATATAAAATATTTTTTAAATCTTGTTAATTACCAGGGCACAACTCACTACTGCTATTGATTTTTAAATCTGCAAAGAATTAGTTTTAGATGCTGTTCATAGGATCATAGGATCACAGGAGGTTACTTTTTTAATGACCATAGGGCCCTTACAAACCTAACCAAGTACAACTCCTGTTCCGAAAAAATATTGATGTATTAAGTGGAACTAAGTCAACAACTACTTCCCCTGTCCAAGAGGGACACATGTTGAACTCCCGGGGTGAATTTGCAGTTTCCCATCCAGTCATTCAAATCAAGCTTAAATAGAGTCAGTGAGGGGCTCTGTTTCACCTGAAATGGAAGTTTGTTCCAGAGGAGAGATAACCTCTGTGAGACATATCTCTCTTTCCAGCAAGTCCTGTTGATGTCGCATACTCAGTTGAGTTCTCTAGAGTGAGTGCATCTTATACCATTTGATTGTATTTTTTATGTAAAAAGCCATAACTACTATGTGCTTTTCTCCCTTGATTCTCCTGAATATGGGCCTCAACCTATGTGATCAGTGAGGTTAACAAAATATATATAGACAAGTAAAATGTAAATAAATTACTAGTGCATAGATTAGCCAATTTGAGGAGAATGTGGACCAAAGACAGTGATGGAATTTTGCACAACTTGGAACAGACCTGTAAGAATTGCAGGGAAAGAATTATAAAGCATAATGATACTGAATGACAGGCGAACCTTACTCATGTACAACTTCTTTGTTTTGTTATATAAACATAAGCGAATTTCCTACAAATAAATTCCTAAACTTTATAGCTAAGAAACAACTCAGTATGCAGAACAGATGTATGACAGAGTTAACTGTTTTTAAAAGAGTTTACAAATAATCATGAATTGTAAATAGAAGTAGAAAGCAAAATGGATTGCTAAAAGGATGAGGAAAGTTAGGCTAATATGCTAGTCATTATAAAGATATCAGCACCATGAATCTGTCAGGAGAAAACCTCCAAAATGATAAATGTGTGCAGATAAAGCTACTTGCCCTCCATTATATATCTGCTTCAGAATTCTAAATCATGAGATCAAAGCATGCATAGCAAGACTGACAGGTCATGCACTGCAGATTTCATAGATTTGTCTAGAAAATCTTGAATTCCATGATACTGAGGAATCTAAAATCCTGAATACAAATGTCCAGAATACCCAATCTCTTAACTGTTTTTTTCATAGATTAGTACTAGGCTAGCTGCCCTTGTTGGTCATTTTAAGCCTAGACAACTGCCCCATGTAAGAATCAAATGCTGCACCTTGTGCCTATAAGGCAAATACCTTAACCACTATACTGACCTCTCACATCATTTTGTATTCTGTTTGTTTCATTCTCTGTTTGAACCTGTTCGTAGGATTCCATGTTTAAGATTATATCTGAAGTTTTTTTTTATTTATAATTTTACATATAGATGTCTGTGTTTATGGTTCAGTTTGTAGAATTCTTTGTTTATAATTCTGTGATTAGAATTATTTGCTTAGAGTTCTAAATATGTACAATTATGTGTTTATAACTGTATTTGATGTATTCTATGTTTAAAATTCTGTCTGAAGAATGTTGTTTAGAATCAGTTCAGCAGAGCTCATAATATATGATTTTGCATTTACAGATGTCCTTACATTCACTGCTGCAGTATTCTTAACAGATGGGATTCCCTGTCATGGAAGCCCGAATGTCGGGCTAGTCTACCAAAGACTACTTGTTGTTTTCAAAAGGTAGGTCGAACATCACCCAAATACTACTGGCATAAAAGTAACATTCAGGCCTACCATAATCAGAGCTTCTTTGCTGCCAGTCTGAACGTATCTTTTTACTGTCAGTCTGTTTAACTGCATCCGTTGTCTGCTAGTTGAATGCATTTTCGATCTCCAGTGACTACCTATACCTGTTTGCTGACTTCTATTGTAGTTGCAGATAAGTGCCCCATTGGGGATTTTGTTTTTTCTTACTTTTTTGTGATTCATGGGGTTAATGTCAACCAGGAAGGATAAATGCCAGTGTGGGAGACAGATTCCCCAAAAAGACCACCACAATAAGTATCTTTTTTGTCTAGGAGCTTTTCATGACCATATGTCTTGTTCTATTTGTCAGGCATTCATTCAGAAAACCCTTCACAATAGACTTTCTTCCCTTTCCTTGTATCTTGAGAACCAGCCTCTTAAGCTCTTTGCTAAATTTGCAATGGAAGGAATCTCCCACCCTGAGTGTCAACCATTAGGGAAGAAGAAGAATCTTCCTCTGTCCAGCCTCTTCCAGGTGTTTCTTCCGAGGTTACTTGGGGTAAGTCATTCACACCTTCAACTTATATATATGAACTCCATGGGTGTACAAAAAAGTAAAAGTGGGAGAAATCTACAAAAGTAAAAGAATCACTGCAGGTGCACACATAAAAATCCCAGCTGCTCCTCTTTTCTGTTCCTCAGCACTTTGTGATTCAAGCTTTTAATGCTGGAGGAATTTGACCTCATGTAGATATACTGATTCAGTGTAATCTTTAACAGAACATTCTTATATGTTCTGTATGTGATGTATTGCCAGCTGTGTCAGGCGAAGTAGGGCAGTGGATGTGTATCATATGTAAGCATAGCTAGCTGGAGTTTTGTAAAGAATTATATGCCTTTTGTATATCAAACTGACTTGTAGAGGTGCTTGTGCTGAAAACATATTTGTAAAGCTGCTTGTGTTAAAAATGTACCAACTATGGATCCTCCTGGACAGAAAAGAAATGCACCTGTATGTCAGACTGTATTATAACTGTTTAAACTAACTTATTGTAAAAGAGGATACTGGAAGAAAAGAGGTTAATCTCAGTCCAGCTAAATTTGAAAAACAGTCTGAAATTACATTACCTGGTTTAGGCCATAAAAATTGTATCTTACAGTTCTGATTGCAGCCAGAGACACAATGTCTGTGAAAACCAGGACTAGGAATCCTGCTGCATTGTCCTTAGGGGTGAACTAATTGCTACCTTGGATATAGCTTCCAGATGCTATAACACATCTTAGCAAAGCTCTATGGGTGTGTATTATGCCACATATGTGCTAGATTCTGGTTCAGTTGCTAGTAAAGGGGGCATTGTTGGAACCACAAGTCAGATAACCAGATGTGTGTGATGTCAATCTTTAATCTGGCACTGAAATGATGTTTTAATATTAAATGAGACAGAAGTCTCAGGGCAGTCTGTTTTTGAAACCTGGCAAAGAAGAATCACTCACCCACTCATCTTGCCTTGCTTTAGTAAGTAACCAGGGAATAGCAATTCTTTAGACCCATCAGGAAATATAGTGAGATTAGTGAAGTGTTGTTTTTCTGTATCTGTATGAACCTTTCCACCTGTGTTATTTGTAATATTTCCTGTGGCTGAAACTCTTGTGCTTATTGTAAATAAATGTTTAGTATTTTCATGTTATTTTATTATTTATTATTAAATATATTTAAACTTTTCATTGTGGCTGGTCTCCTAGAGAACTTTTTTAACCTTTGAGAGTACTTATATTTATTTGGTGACACTGTGGCTGCTCCTGAAAGCATTGCTGCATTGGTCAAAACCTGCCATTTGTATTAGTATTAATTTTACTCAGTATAATTGGGTACCTTTGTAATGGCCTTAGAGTAGCTGGCTATGGAGTGTTCTGGTGGCAGTACATACATTATAGCCTAGGCAGAGGGGGCATTGCTGGCAAATCTTTTCCAGCCTTTCTCAAGTGTGTGTGTGTGTGTGTGTGTGTGTGTGTGTGTGTGTGTGTGTGTGTGTGTGTGAAAATCAAATCTCAAAGATTGTGTGTGCCAGTTACTTTGAGGAGGGACACAGAGCACTGGTTTCACAGTGAGGGTAATGGAGGTGTTGGCTTGGAACACTTGGCTGAGGGCTCAGTTCTACAGCTGTGGTCAGTGTGGAGTCTTATTTGCGGCCTGGTGATGGAGAGGGAAACCCATCCCCAGGATGGGAGTGTATTCCTGTATGCTCTTAATTGAAATTGTGCTTGGTGCAGAGAGCTGCATCTGGAAATATTGTGTGTATCTATTTTTGTTCCAAGTGAACATCCCTCACTGGTGTCAGTGGTGAGGATTGATGCTCCTTGGTTACTGGCCCCGAGGAGGGGTGTTACATATTGGTGAGCAGTGGTCGGGATATTAATTGAACTTCTGTAGCCTGTAGACAGTTGTCATTGAAGGTCTGTGTACTCTCAGCAGCCACAAGGTAAACATACAGAATTTATTTTCATAACAGTTTTATTTATTTTTTGTTAGTTTAATTTATTCAGGGAAAGCAGGCAAAGATGTCAGCAAAGGATTATGGCAAGCTGATAAAGAACCAGTTGGCCAAGGTGTGAAGCCAAAGACCTGGTGATGTCAATCTGACTAAAGAGGAATTGATTTTAGCTTAATCACAGCTGTAGCCCAGACCAGCTGGATAACCATTTTGGTGATGGGGATTTGCAGCCCTCAGAAACAGGACAGTTCACTTTTCCCTTAGAGGACTTAAAAATTTGTCTGGAGTTAAAGAGACTTGAACTGGAGACCAAACATTTGGAATTAGAATCAGAGGAGAGACTGCTGCAGGTAAAATAGATGGAATTAGAATTGTCAGAGAGACTGCGGCATTTGGAAGACAAAGAAAATGAGAGACTGTGGTAATTGGACATTGAATAAAATGAGAAGTAGCATCAGCATGAGAGGGAGATGATGACTGTCTCTGTCAGGGTAAGGAGGTATTGGGAAGGGAATAACCAAACTCCAGAAGCAATAAATGTCAGTAAACTTCTTCCACAGTTTACAGAGGGTGATAATTTTGATAGTTTTAATCATATATTTGAAAGAGTATGGAAACATTACGATGTTGACCAAGGGCTCTGGGTATGATTACTGACCACCATACTCCATGGTAAATATGTAACTGCTGTTTCTAAATTCTCTGATACTGACTGTTTAAATTATGATAAAGTTAAACAATGTTTATTGGAATGGGTTATGTTAATACCCGAAGCTTACAGAAATAAATTTTGTGAGAACAGATGAAAGGCAGATGAAAGTGTATGTGATTATACTCCTGAGTTAAGCACTTATTTTCATAGGTGGGTGCCAGGTCACCACTTTTGAAAGCCTGGCAGACCTTTTATTGAGGGAACAATCCCTTAGCACTTTGACTGAGGACATGAAAATCTGGTTGGCAGACTAGGAGTGTAACTCTGCAGATGAGCTGGAGAAAAAAAGGGTCTCTACTTAGTAAGCAGGGCATCATTGCAGAAGAAGGGGATACCCAGTGCTGCACATTGATATAAGAGAACCCAATGTTGGCAGCATAAACCACCATAACAGAGCCCACCAGTAACAGGGAAGCCACTAGTTCAGGTACACAGCCAGGATCAAGGGTTAGATGTTTTAAATGTAACCAGTTGGGCCATGCAGTATACAGATGTCCATGGAAGGAAAGTGGGAAACAAATGGGGAAGTCAGCCAAAGTGAATAACAGAATGCCAGTGGTAAGTTTTCTGCAGACAACAGAGGTACTAGACTATCACTGGGGTTTATATCCTATCTTAGTGGATGGAGTACAGGCCACTGCTAAGAGAGACACAGCCTCTAGCATAACCATTGTGAAACCTGCAGTGGTTAAAGAGGAACAGTACTTGCTTGGGCAGTCCACTCCAGTCAGTACTTTAGGAGGGAGTCTTTTCCCAGTGCCTTTGACCAGGGTTCACCTTGACTGGGAGGGTGGAAAAGGAAGCAAGCAAATAGGTGTGTTTGAGGATATTCCTGCAGATGTCTTGATAGGGAATGATTTTGATAATGCAGTAACTTGTGTGCATGCAGTTGCATTCAGTCAGGCTTGGAGGCTGGCATGTGAGGCTGCGAGCCTTGGGAGACCCAGACAGACCTCACACTTGAAGCCAGGACTGGTGAGGTGGCTATTTCAGGGAGGGAGCTACCCTATAACAGTGAGTCTGAAGGTGAGTCACAGCTGCTAGTAGGTACTGATGTTCCCCTGGACAGTGTGAATGCAAGGGCAGAGATGAATTTTAGTACCCGGGTTGACAGGGAGGCACCACTGTTAGAAGATACCAGACTTCCTGTGGAAGGGGAGCTGGGAAGGGTCACAAAGATAGTTGAGACAGGGTCATTTCTCGGACCCTGCATTAAGAGGCTTGAAGGAGGTAGCTAGGCAGACACTTTATTCTCAAGGAAAAGAGGAACAAAAGATTGCTGTATAGAGAATGGACCAAGGAGGGAGGGCTAGAAGGTGAGGTAATACAGTAGTTGGTAATGCCTAGAGTCTACCATCTGGCACTTCTAGCCATAGCTGATGACATTCCTTTTGCAGGTCATATAAGCATAACGCATACAAAAAGATGTGTTATGAGGAACTTTTATTGGCCTGGGATCACAAAGGATGTAACACAGTACTAAAGGACCTGTGAGCAGTGCCAAAAATTATACAAGGCAGGAGACAAGGTCAAAGCTCCTTTGATGGCTTTGCGTGTGATTGAGGAGCCATTTCAGAGGGTAGCTATAAATATTGTGGGACCTCTGAGTACCCTAAGTTCCAAAGGGAAGAAGTATATCCTGGTGGTAGTAGATTATGCTACTAGATACCCTCAGGTGGTGGCTCTGTCCACCATCTAGGCAGAGAAGCTGTGAAATGCTTTGTTAGAGATTTTCAGCAGAGTAAGTTTTATGAGAAAAATACTGACTGACAGAGATGCCAATTTCACATCAGACCTGCTGGTTTGTCTGTGGAAGTGCTGTAGGGTGAAGCACCTAAAAATCACTCCCTACCACCCCCAGACTACTGATCTTGTGAAGAGGTTGAACTCTACACTAAAGACCATGCTATGAGCATTTGCAGACCAGTTTAAGAGAAAGTGGGACAAATATTTGCCCCATGTGCTATGTGCATACAGAGAGGTATTCCACAAATCCACATTTTTACCCTTTGAGTTGTTGTATGGGCATAGGGTGAGGGGGCCTTTAGATTTGATTTGTGATAAGTGGGAGGGTGACTGTGAATCTCACAAGGAATCTGTGGTGGCCTATGTCCTAAACCTCAGGACAAGGCATATGTAGCTCATGGGCTTGGCCCAGGAGAACCTGGCAGGAGCCCAACAGCAGAAAAAGGTCTGGTATGACAGGAATGCTCAGGTCTGAGAGTATGCTGTGGGACAACAGGTTATATTTTTCATTCCTGTCAGACACAATGAGCTGCAGGCAGCTTAGGAGGGACCCTTCAAATCGGTAAGGAATTTCAGTGATGTTAACTACATGTTAAACTTGCAAGACAGGAGGAAGGAGCACAAATTGTTCCACGTTAACATGATGAATACCTTACCATGATAGGGAAGCCCTGGTGCAGAGTAATTACAGTGGATGGCAGGAGGAGTCTGAGGGGAATCTGGTGACTGATCTCCTCAGTGTGGTTCAAACTGACACCTCAGTGGAAGGGATATAAATATCCCAGCAGCTATCCCCTACCCAGGTTTGAGAAATCCGAGCAGAGTTTGGAGACATGTTCATGGGGAAAACTACTACCAAGACTGAGGTCAGCAATGCCAATGCAGATGGACTCTCAAGACATGGTATGGGTTAATGTATTCCCACACAGGTTCATTCCTCTCAAGCAGCGTTTCTCCAGGGTCACTTGAGAAACTATCTTGAGTCTTCAAAGGGGGGCAGAGATGTGAAGATGTAAGGTATTGCCAGCTATGCCAGGGGAAGTAGGGCAGTGGATATCTAACATATGCCAGCATAGCTAACTGAAGTTTTGTAAAGAATTATATGTCATTTTTATATCATACTGATTTGTACAGGTGCTTGTGTTGAAAATGTATTTGTAAAGCTGCTTGTGTTAAAAAATGTATGAACAGTGGGTCCTGGTGGACAGAAAAGAAATGCACATGCATGTCCCAATGGTTCATTTCCCAGAGTGAAATTGTGATGTTCTGGGTGTTTGCCAATATGCTGTTTCAGCAAAGTGGTCTTGGCATTTTAAATTTCGAGTAAGTGTTTTTTCTACAATATAAAGTCGATCCATATATATTTATATGTATGTATGTATATATATATATATATATATATATATATATATATATATATATGTTTATATATGTATATATATATATATATATATATATATATATGTATATGCACAAGCCACACACACACACACACACACACACACACACACACACATACACACACACACACACACACACACACACACACACACACACACACACACACACACACATATATATATATATATATATATAAATAACACACACACAAACATATATATCTATATATACATATATATATATATATATATATATATATATATATATATAGAGAGAGAGAGAGAGAGAGAGAGTTCATGTTAGGTAATATAATTTTAATAAGCACTAACCAGTCCTCAGTAGTAAGATAAACACTCATTCTATTTTTAATAAGGAGTAACACTTCTTCAATTATTTTTTAAAAAGTATGATTAATATTCTTACATCTTGATAATTTTGTATTCCGATATATTTTAATTCTTGTCCTTCCGAATTATATTTATATTTATCTTTAAATTTGCTAGCTAGTAATTGATTTAATGCTACAGTTTCAGTTTTATTATTATAAAATTTCAGCAGTGAAACTCATTGAAATTTTCCAATTTCCTCATCTATTTCTTCAATTGAATAATTTAAATCTCCAATAGTTAGTAAAATGTTATCTGCAAAAATCTGTATTTTAGATTGACAATCCTCATTAATTGAAAACCATCAGTTTTATTGTTGCTTCTTTTACTATTAGTGAAGGGTTTGAAAACTACTGCAAATAGCAGAGGGGACAAGCGGCACCATGTGTACCTTTGTTTAAAGTCAATCCTTGATAGATGTAAGATCCAATTTTAATATATGCTTTGGAATTTCTCTACAAGTTTTTTTTTTTTTTATATATTCCAATGAATTGTTATGGAAGTGCAAACACTTCTAAAGATTTAAATAAGTAATTCCTATGTATAGACTCAAGCTTTCTCAATATCTAAGCTAATTAGTGTCAGTCTTTCATCATTCCTTTTGTTAAATCTAAGATTGTTACTACAATTTTAATAGTTTCATATGTGAATCTTTTCACTATAAATCCTGTTTGATCTGTTGTCATTATATTTTTAATGACTTCCGTATTATCTAATTTCTTTGTTGTTCAGTCCTCAATATATGTATATCATCTTGAATTTCTAATAACTCTTTATTCCAATCCTTTATTTTATTACTAGACCATCTTCTTATTCTACAGTGTTGGCCAAATTAATAGAAATATCAATAAATAATAGAAATTTCTTAGTTTCTTTGGTGATTTTCCATCTGACATTTTCAGAAATTCAAAAAATCATTTAAGTTTGGTAATTTAAAAAAAAAAGCTGTTTAGCATGACATTACTACTTGTTACTTACCTACTTAAAGAGAAATTATATCATAATGATGCAGCTCCATAGTCTTAAACATGGGTAATTGGCTGACTTAATGCCACAAAAGCATTCAAAAGTTGATATTCTGCTCAAAGAAGGTGTTCCTGGATCAAAAATTGCCAAGAAGGTTGAAGTTAGTCAGCTGTCCTTCAGCTTAATTCTGAAGAAACTGAATACAAGTGAAAGACTGTCACCCAAACATTCTGGCAGGTGTGGTTTCAGAAGGTCCACAACTCCTCAGGATGGTTCATACTGGATCTGAGAATTCTCTAAGAATCACAAGGCATCAAGTAGACAGCTACAGGGGATGCTGGAGCAACATGGTGTTACAGTGAGTTAAGGAACTGTTCGTCAGAGACTTCTGGATGATGGGCTTTGAGCTTGCAGACCTCTGAGGAAACAGAAATTGTACAACAAAATGAAGGAAAAAAGACTGCTCTGGGCAAAAGAGTTTGAAAACTGTTCAGAAGAAGACTGGGAATGGGCTGTTTTCAGAGACAAGAGCATAAGACACTTTTCAGATCAGCAAGTACAATATGTCAGATGACAATTTGGAGAGCAAATGAGGGAAGATTGCATCCTTCAGTCTGTTAAGCATCCCACTTAAGTGACAGCATGGAACATGATGAGCATCTTTGGAACAGGTTGTCTCTACATTGTTCAGGGAAAAATGAAGCAGAAACAGTACAGAACCATACTACAGCAATGTCTGCTCCATCAGCTGTGTGACTGGGCAAAAAAGAATGGATTTATTAGGGCAGAGGTGTTCATCTTCATGTATGATGGTGCCCCATGTCACAAAGTTCAACAACTGACAAGTTTCCTTGAGGTCAATGGTATTGAAGTGTTACCATGGCCAGGTAACAGCCCAGATATGAATCCAATAGAGAACATCTGGGCTATTTTGAATTCAGAGATGAAGAAAAAGACCATAACTATCAAGTAGCAACTGACTTGAAGACCTCATTTCAGGTTTTGGCGCACAATGCTTTTATGACTGAATATTGCTGTAAACTTGTGTGTTCTATGCCGCAATGAGTTAAATCCCTGATAATGGCAAAAGGATCATTCACAGAATATTAGAACATTATATTAGAACACTTTGTCATAAATATGAATTATATTGTTTGTCATTTCATATACTTGTATTAAGTTATATGATGAAATACAATAAAACAAAAATAAAAACAATAAAAACATCAATTTCTATTAATTTAGCCAACATTGTATCTTTAATATGCATTTTAAGGAATCCCATATCATGACTTTACTAACATAACCATAATCATTCAAAGATAGAATATTCTCAATTTTCTTCTTAAGGTGAATCTTTGTTTAATTTTATAAAACAGTGTAAGAAACTTCTCTGTGTGAAAGATTTTCAGTCCATATATTTCTAGTTAATCACTGTATATTAATCAAATCAGACAATAGTAGTAGAAGTAGCAAACTTAAACT